>NW_024116944.1:0-6571 GCF_003073215.2 Triticum urartu
TTTTGATGACTTGTAGATTTTTGCAATAAGTATGTGAGTTCTTTATGACTAATGTTGAGTCCATGGATTATACGCACTCTCACCCTTCCATCATTGCTAGCCTCTCTAGTACGGCGCAACTTTCACCGGTACCATATACCTTCCTCAAAACAGCCACCATACCTACCTATTATGGCATTTCCATAGCCATCCCGAGATATATTGCCATGCAACTATCCACCGTTCCGTTTACTATGACACCCTCTATCATTGTCATATTGCTTTGCATGATCATGTAGTTGACATTGTATTTGTGGCAAAGCCACCGTTCATAATTCTTTCGTACCTGTCACTCATGCATCATTGCTATCCCGGTATACCGCCGGAGGCATTCATATAGAGTCATACTTTGCTCTAGTATTGAGTTGTAATCATTGAGTTGTAAATAAATAGAAGTGTGATGATCATCATTCATAGAGTATTGTCCCCCCCCCAAAATAGAAAGGCTAAATAAAAAAGCCCAAACAAGAGAAAATAAGAAGGGACAATACTACTATCCTTTTTCCACACTTGTGCTTCAAAGTAGCACCATGATCTTCATGATAGAGAGTCTCCTATGATATCACTTTCATATACTAGTGGGAATTTTTCATTATAGAACTTGGCTTGTATATTCCAATGATGGGTTTCCTCAAAATGCCCTAGGTCTTCGTGAGCAAGCGAGTTGGATGCACACCCACTTAGTTCCTTTTGTTGAGCTTTCATATACTTATAGTTCTAGTGCATCCGTTGCATGGCAATGTTGTGCATGATTTAAATACTTTGTGTGGTGAAGATGGAGCATAGCCGTACTATATGATTTTGTAGGGATAACTTTCTTTGGCCATGTTATTTTGAGAAGACATAATTGCTTAGTTAGTATGCTTGAAGTATTATTATTTCTATGTCAATATTGAACTTTTGTCTTGAATCTTTCGGATCTGAATATTTATACCACAATTAAGAGAATACATTTAAATTATGCCAGGTAGCATTCCACATCAAAAATTCTGTTTTTATCATTTACCTACTCGAGGACGAGCAGGAATTAAGCTTGGGGATGCTTGATACGTCTCCAACGTATCTATAATTTTTTATTGTTCCATGCTATCTTATATTCTGCTTTGGACATTATTGGGCTTTATTATATACTTTTATATTATTTTTAAGACTAACCTATTAACCGGAGGCCCAGCCCAGAATTGCTATTTTTTGCCTATTTCAGAATTTTGCAGAAAAAGAATATCAAACGGAGTCCAAACGGAATGAAACCTTCGGGAGCGTGATCCAGAGGACTTGGACCCTACGTCAAGAAAGCAAACAGGAAGGCACGAGGTAGGGGGTGCGCCTACCCCCCCCTCCCCAGGCGCGCCCTCCACCCTCGTGGGGCCCATGTTGCTCCACTGACATACTTCTTCCTCCTATATATACCTACATACCCCCAAACTACCAGACACGGAGCCAAAATCCTAATTCCACCGCCGCAACCTTCTGTACCCGTGAGATCCCATCTTGGGGCCTTTTTCAGAGCTCCGCCGGAGGGGGCATCGATCACGGAGGGCTTATATCATATTGCATGAGTTTATCCCTCTACATCATGTCAACTTGCTTAAAGCGTTACTCTGTTCTTTTGAACTTAATACTCTAGATGCATGCTGGATAGCGGTCGATGTGTGGAGTAATAGTAGTAGATGAAGGCAGGAGTCGGTCTACTTGTCTCGGACGTGATGCCTATATACATGAGCATACCTAGATATTCTCACAACTATGCTCAATTCTGTCAATTGCTCAACAGTAATTTGTTCACCCACCATAATACTTATGCTCTCGAGAGAAGCCACTAGTGAAACCTATGCCCCTCGGGTCTATTTTCTATCATCTTCCATCAATAAGCTATTTCTTGCACCGTTTTTATTTTGCTTTATTTACTTTGCATCTTTATCATAAAAATATCAAAGATATTATCTTATCATATCTATCATATCTCACTTTCGTAAGTGACCGTGAAGGGATTGACAACCCCTTTATTGCGTTGGTTGCGAGGATTTTATTTATTTGTGTAGGTGCGAGGGACTCGTGCGTCGCCTCCTACTGCATTGATACCTTGGTTCTCAAAAACTGAGGGAAATACTTATGCTACTTTGCTGCATCAACCTTTTCCCTTCAAGGGAAAACCAACGCGGTGCTCAAGAGGTAGCAGGGGGCGTAGACACAGGGAAAGGTCTAGTCCAAGCACTCGGCCATCATGGTGACAGTGGCAGAGATCGAGCCACGCGTTGTGTGGAAGTTGGACAACTTGAAGAAATTGTCTAAGGCTGTGATAATCATGCCCCCTTGGATTCGATAACTGGGAGGACCATGTAGTTCACGGTGAAGAAGGGCCCCAGCATGCTCGCTCCAATTACATCGCTTAATTTCCAGCTCTTGGCTCCTCCTGCATCTTCCACGGCGGACTACTTCGAAGAGAAGACGCCTGGGAGCTGCAAGAGCGCCCAGTAGTTCAGCATCTCCTCCAATATTGTGAGAGACTCAATTAGCAGTTTAGCACATGGTCCCAGTCGAACCACCTCACAAGATGTGAGAGCATCGCCTCTAGCCCCTCGCAGTGGCCCAAAGTCCTAAGTCTTGGAAGGCATGATGACGAGAACTAGGGGGCCACGGATCGGTGAGGTGGCGCACGACAGACCCTTCCTTTAAGAAGAAAGAAAATAACAAATAAATAAAATAAAATAAAAAATTGTACTAATTTTAACATAAATTACACTTTAATTTTTTATAATACGCAAGAATAAACATATAACAGTGGAATTTCAGAAAAAAGAAGTTTCCTATTAAGAATGAATTAGTGGCATTTTTATCAACATTAAAAAGGAAAGAAATGAAGTGAAAACTAAAACGCAACCAAAATAATGAACATTTTTAAGGTAGAATAAATTAGTGATATTGGTATTATCCTTTAAGAGAAACAAAATAATAAAAATTTGCTCAAAACTTTGCACATTTTAATATGTAAGAAATAAGGGAAATGATTAGAATCATCAGGCCGATTCTACACCTCGCGGTCACCGCCTCGAGAGCCAACCATGTGTGGATTTGTCCCACCCACCGCATGTCTTAGAATTTTGCAACATCCTCCATGTTTCTGAAACATGAGGAATGTTGCAGTGGCAACACGATGGTGCGACGATGCGGGCAAAAATATTCTGCAATATAACCTCTGTTGCAAAAAAAGACTGCAACATTACCTCTGTGGCAAAAAAATAATGCACAAAACCTTTGTTATAAATGTCTTCTGTAACATGACATCTGTTGCAAAAAGTTCTACAACAGAACCTACATTGCAAAAGTGGGAAAAGTGAACAACGATCCTTGGCACTAGATTGTACTAGATTTGATGGCTCGCGATCCGTCGGCTGACGCGTAGCACGAGCCAAGAAATAAACATGTAATTGTGTAATTTTTACACTCTAATATAATTTATTCACATGTTATATGGTACTTGCGTGTATACATTCTACACCAACCAACACCCTAAGAAATACCCAGAAAAAACGATTAAGAAAAAAAAGCAAAAAAGGCATAAAAAGAAAAAGAAGAAGCATGTGGGCCTATAAACAGACAACAGGAGCCCAAAACAGGGGCCAGTCAAAAATTTCAGCCCAAAACATTACAGTAGACACAGCAAGAAGAGAAACAAAAAGCATGAATCTTAAAGCAGAAATCAATGGTTTAAAAATCGACTAACTCAAATTCGTTTTTCAGGCGACTTATACGTAGCTAAAGTGTTTTCCACGACACTAAATTTGACTGCTCGCCTTTTGTATTTCCGTTATGATATTAATGGAAACGGGATTTGCCCGATTAATTTTTTTGTAAGTGTATTTTAATCTTGTTAAAACTAAGTGTTAATTAAATTTTGTTCCATTCGAATTGGTCCAAGAAAATAATTTTGTAGGTCTGCTCGCGTTAGTATTTGTCATCTGATATTGACATGGGCCGGCTGATGGTTCACGGGTGTTTGTATGTTTGCTAAGGGAAGTTGTTTTGCTGCAACTAGTCAGCTGGAGCTCCTCGGATGGCCGGCCGATTACAAGAATATACACGCAATTTGCGCAAATCGACACCTTTCCCGTTAATACAACAATATAACCTTTGTGTTTCTGGCTCGATCTGGTACAACATGTCAACTTCAGCAAGCAAATCATTGATCGATTGTCCCAGAAAAGGCTAATCGATGACCATACTGCCCCGGCCACACAGGTTGATCCCCTATAAATACTCTCCAGATCGCTGCAATATACTCACACAGTCACAAAGCTAAAGCAAACCTGAGCTAGCACAGCTACATCACACAATCACGAACTAGAGCGAGCAATGGCTGCATCCAGGCCGAGCGGCATGGCCGTGGCAATGGTGGCGGTCGTGGCCGTGCTCCTGTGCGCGGGCGTGCGGCCGGCGGAGGCGTGCAACGGCCACCCGTGCCCCTCGCCGGCGGGCAATTGCCCCGTGAACGCGGTGAAGCTGGCGGTGTGCGCGGACGTGCTGGACGGGCTGATCCACGTGGTGCTGGGGCAGTCGCCGCCCAAGCAGCCGTGCTGCTCCATCATCTCCGGCCTGGTGGACCTGGACGCCGCCGCCTGCGTCTGCCTCGCCATCAACGCCAACGTCCTGGGCATCAACCTCGACGTCGACGTCGACGTCGACCTCACGCTCCTGCTCAACTACTGCGACTGCAAGGTGCCCAAGGGCTTCCGTTGCGACTGATTGACCGTGACGGATGGTCAGTACGTCTTCGTGCATGCGTACGTTCCATGCTGCATGCATGCAAAGCATATGCATGTGCACGTACTCATTGTTCTTTGTTGTTTTGTTTTTGATATAGCTTACCACTCATGTCAAGTGGTGTATATGCACGTACTCTACATGTCATGTTCAGGTGCCATTAGGATTGTCGCCGTGTGCTCGGTCTATATTTAACGTGTCAATTCCCAGCGTGTGTGCCGTTGTGTAGTAAAAGCGACATTTCCTTTTAATAAAAAGCACAGTTTTGTAATTAGACCCTTTTAAGTGTCACATGTGTGGCATGAAGCAATTTCGTCCACACACTCTTCTATCTACACATTGTGACACGTCAGTCATTTTGTTTCTTGCACATACGATGCATGCAAACATGGAAATCTTTTGGGTTTTCTAAACTTTAATATTTTATCTTTAAATGGAAAACCCGATTAAAAATCCGTTTTCATCATTAAATCTGTTACAACGAGGAATTCGAAACTAGATCACATATCGATATGTTTCGACGATTTTTTTGTGGTTAAAAGTTGCCATGTCTATTGCACATAAATTGCCATGGTGTTTACATTCAAATTGCCATGATATGTTTAAACTACTTTTTCTTCTACGTTTAAAGTAAATTTTGACATGTTATAAAAAAAGGGAATTAAGAAACTAAAGTTGCCATGGAGAATTACTAAAATTTGCCATGATCCATGAAATAATTTTGACATAGTTCATTATTAAAAAGAAATTCGTTTTTCAATTACTTTAAAGATGCCTAGCCAATGACACAAATTTGCCACGAACCTGGACCTAAAATTGCCATGGTGAATTACTTAAATTTGCCATGATACGTGCACTAAAATTTTCCATGGTTCATACAAAAAATAACTTCCATGGTAAAAATACTAGAATTGTCATGGTCAAAATACTAAAATTGCCATGATGAATTACTAAAAATTGCCATGATCCATGAATTAAATTTGCGATGGTTAATTACTAAAAATTGCCATGGCCAACTAATAAAATTTTCCGTGAAAAGTTGTTGAAATACAATGGTAGCTTTAAATCTAAAAGAAAAAATAGATAAAATATATCATGGCAACTTTAGTGTAAACACTATGACAACTTTGGTGTAACATCATGGCAACTTTTGGCACAAAAAAATATTCGTCAAAACATATCAATATGTGTTATAGTTTTGAAGATCTCTTCAAGACGGATTTAATGATGAAAACAGATTTTTAATTGGATTTTTTATTTAAGAGATAAAACATTTTCAAGTCCAAAAACCAAAAAATCATGTTGATGTCATCGGTTTGGTGTGGGAAAAAGGTGTTGGAAATATGCCCTAGAGGCAATAATAAATTAGTTATTATTATATTTCCTTGTTCATGATAATCGTTTATTATCCATGCTATAATTGTATTGACAGGAAACTCAGATACATGTGTGGATACATAGACAACACCATGTCCCTAGTAAGCCTCTAGTTGACTAGCTCGGTGATCAATAGATGGTTACGGTTTCCGGACCATGGACACTGGATGTCGTTGATAACGGGATCACATCATTAGGAGAATGATGTGATGGACATGACCCAATCCTAAGCATAGCACTAGATCGTGTAGTTCGTATGCTAAAGCTTTTCTAATGTCAAGTATCATTTCCTTAGACCATGAGATTGTGCAACTCCCGGATACCGTAGGAATGCTTTGGGTGTGCCAAACGTCACAACGTAACTGGGTGGCTATAAAGGTACACTACGGGTATC
>NW_024116945.1:0-8430 GCF_003073215.2 Triticum urartu
TTAGGGCCTTGGATGAGAATTGGCATCATAATGAACTTCCGCTTCATGCACATCCGAGGAAGGTTATACATACATAGAGTCATGGGCCAGGTGCTGTGATTGCTGCTCTGCTCCCCGAAAGGATTAATGCCATCCGCGCTTAAACCAAACCATACGTTCCTTGGGTCACCTGCAAACTGAGCCCAGTACTTTCTCTCGATTTCTCTCCACTGCGACCCGTCAGCGGGTGCTCTCAACTTCCCGTATTTCTTACGGTCCTCACTGTGCCATCGCATCAACTTGGCATACTCTTCATTTCTGAACAGACGTTTCAACCGTGGTATTATAGGAGCATACCACATCACCTTCGCAGGAACCCTCTTCCTGGGGGGCTCGACATCAACATCACCAGGGTCATCTCGTCTGATCTTATACCGCAATGCAACGCATACCGGGCATGCGTTCAGATCCTTGTATGCACCGCGGAAGCACATTGTCTGGTTCCTCTTGATCTTCAGCAGCTTCACCCGTTGTAGCATCATTGGGCACATCGACTAGTTCCTCTTGATCTTCACCAGCTCCCCCCGTTGCAGCATCACCGTATTCAGGGGGCACATAGTTGTCATCGTACTCTTCTTCTTCGCGGTCTTCCATCATAACCCCTATTTCTCCGTGCGTCGTCCAAATATTATAGTGTGGCATGAAACCCTTATAAAGCAGGTGGGAGTGAAGGATTTTCCGGTTAGAATAAGACCTCGTATTCCCACATCCAGTGCATGGACAACACATAAAACCATTCTGCTTGTTTGCCTCAGCCGCATCGAGAAACTCATGCACGCCCTTAATGTACTCGGAGGTGTGTCTGTCACCGTACATCCATTGCCGGTTCATCTGCGTGCATTATATATAATTAAGTGTCCAAATTAATAGAAGTTCATCCACATTAAAACCAAAGTACATACATAGTTCTCATCTAACAACATATAGCTCTCCAGAGCATCTAATTAATTAAACCATACATTGAAACTATGTAAAACATTTCAATGCGAAAACAAATGCGATCATAATCGCAACCAAGGTAACAATTGATCCAACGGCATAATGATACCAAGCCTCGGTATGAATGGCATATTTTCTAATCTTTCTAGTGTTTCGTTGCAAACTTCTATATCCTCCCGGCCGACGGCACCCGTGGGGGCTTGATTCTGGCCACGTCGGACCGCTTCTTCACCCTATCCGACTTCCATGCACTACAAGAAACATGTTAATCCATGACAGATTTTGGATGACGTTCTCAGAATTCGTCACAGATAGGGTGCCATCGATGATGGTTTCTCTGTTTCGTCACGGAAAACGTCATGGATCAGCAAAATAAAAATAGGCCCCAAAACAGTAGCCCTCTAGGGAGAAACCGTCATGAAATCTGTCATGGAACAAGCAGCTAGGCCTTTTTTTTCTTTATACACCATCCAGTCCGTCATGTATGACTCATGCTGATGTGCCATACGTTTTTCTTCTTTTGGCCCACATGTTAGTCCTTGCTACGTCCTGCACTACACAGGTGCCATGCGAGCTTGCCATAGTATGGGACCCACATGTAAGTGTGGCAGAGTGAGAGATGAGCCGAGACCGATGCCACGTCAGCTTTGCTGGAAAGTGCGGGTTCCACATGTCAGTATGACACGAGAGAAATAACAGCAAAATATGAATTGCGCTCAAGGGGGTTTCGAACCTGAGACCTCCAGCTACTAGACCGAACGAGCTAGCCACCCAGCCACAAAACGCTATTTGTGTAACTATGAGCAAGAATTTTATATAGACAATACGTTGTGATGCTTGGCTGTACCAACCAAGCAGTTTTTTTTTACGAAATCTCTAGCTCCAAGTAGTTTTTTACTCGTTTTCTAGCTTTAATCGATGGAACGAGCTAGCCACTCGACAACAATTAGATGCTAAAAATAGTAATTATATAATTGGGCCTGTCCTGTGCGCCAACCCATGCAGTTTTCTACTCGTTTTCTTTTTATTTTGTCCAAGTTATATTTTTTAGTTTTTTCCATATAAAACATTTACTGTTATTATTGTTTTGCAAGTAAAAGTTACAGTAATAATTAACATACAACTATTATGTATTTCAAATGTCTATTCTATTTTCATTCTTTTGTACCTTGCAGAGGTAAACATGAACTTTTTATAAAATTTACATGGACTTAAACAGTTCAACGTGCATTACAAATTATTTGCAAATTCTGTATCTTCATTCTTGGCCAAAAGCACACAATTTTTGTATATGTTTCAACCAGTATTAAAAATTATTGTGTAATAATAATAATGTTTTGAAATGTATTAAAAATGTTACACATGTTTTAGTCTATAGAAATGTAAGATTAATAGTACATAGTATCATAATATATTTTTACTAAAACATTCACCATTTTCTAAAAACACACTGAACATTTTTTAAAAATACACATTGACATTTTTTAAAGGGACGTTGTCTATTTTTTGAATTCATGATGAACTAAAAAACACGTTTACAATTTTTTAATACACGTGAAATGGTTTTCTAAAAACATGTTGAACATTTGTTTCAAATGCACTAATACTTCCGTTAAGTTTTATCGCAATTGCAATTTTCCGTACATTTCTTGTTTTGAATGCAAAAGTTGTCACGTACACTTCCTGGAAACCGGGACATCTCCCCCGAAACATGGTTTCGAGAGGGAATGGGTCGGGTTTGAATGCAATGTTTCATCGTTGGACCTTGAAAGTTTTTCTACATTCAAGAGACACCATCACATGTTGCATGTCAAAGTTTATCATTTTAGGGGTTTGTTCGCTATATTTTAGCCATTGAGTGCATTTCTTGTTATTTAACGAATACAATTCAAATTTGAACAACATGTGCATACAAAAATGGTAAAAATGGGTTAAAAAAAATCCTAATTTTGTCCAACAAGTCTATGTTCAGGTCTTATCCAAGAAAAGAAGAGGAATCACATACATTAGGGTGCCAAGGATCGAGCCCAAACACAAAGCTTATTGGTTATTTTTATTCTAGAAAATGCAAACAAAGTCTGAAAACAAGAAACCTGACATGGTGTCATTACATGATTCCTAGGCACCATGGTAAAAATTTGAGAGCGTTTCACAAAACTTGCGACGTACACTATTTGGAAACCGGAAGATCTCCGAGGAAGAATCATGATTTCGAGAGGGAGCATGCCGAGTTTGAATGCAAAAGTGACGGTTGCTTCATCAATTGACCCTGAAACATTTTTTACACTGAACATACACTGTCATATGTGCCATGTCAAAATTGGCATTTTGTGTTTCTTTTTCTTTCTAAATTTAATCCTCTAACCATTCTCCTATCTCATCTTCATTTCCGTCTCTCTCTCTCTCCCTCTCCCTCTCTTTCTCTGCACATTGTGTAGAACGCGGCCTGCATGTCGGCATGCTCACTGGCGGCCTGCATGTCGGCGTGCTTGCCGTTGGCGGCGATTGAAGTAGCGCAGGGAGGCGTTGACTCGCCGAGGAGCTAGGGAGGAACACCGGAGGCGACTTCTTGTGCTTGCCGGTGGCGGCGATTGAAGTAGCGCAGGGAGGCGATGACTCGCCGAGGAGCTAGGGAGGAACACCGGAGGCGACTTCTTGTGCTTGCCGGTGGCGGTGATTGAAGTAGCGTAGGGAGGCGTTGACTCGCCGAGGAGCTAGGGAGGAGCACCGGAGGCGACTTCTTGTGCTTGCCGGTGGCGAGCGTCGATGTTAGTGGTCAGAGCTGCGAGAGGAGCTGTCAGCTTGACAAGGAGCTCGAGAGAAGCAAGGCATGCAATTGCTCTCGAGGGGATCGTGATCCAGATCCGGCAACACACAAGTTGTTGCAGTGGGGAAGATTGCAACAATGACTCAGTTGCAAAAACTAGTCATCATAATACGTTGCTCCCGAGCCATATGATTAAATTTAAAATCAGATCATCAGGTAGTTTGCATCATTTTCGTTAATATAAATTATCTAAAAATAGCGAAAGCCCATTATGGCTCTCAGCCAGGGAGCAATCCTGCGTGAGGCAAACCATGCATTCTGATTGGCCATATCAGCCCGCCCGCTGATCGTGCTCCTCAACCGTTCGATTTTCTGAGATCCAACGGATGGCACACAATCCCTAATTCCCTACCTCTCTCTTCTCTCCCCTACCCCCGCAGCCGCCGGCTTCTCTTCCGCCCAGATCCCTCCTCCCGTGCCTCCTTCCTCCCATCTCATTCTCCAATCTTCGACTTCCCTGCCCAGTCGAGGAGCTCGGAGGCCGCACCGTGGCAAGCACCACCGGCGCGACGGCCGCCCCACACCGTCCGAGCGTTCCATGTGCGGCTGGATCTGGCGTCTAGCTGCCGGATCCACCGCGGATAGCAACATCGCCTGCTACCTCCTCTCCGACTCCAACCACCACACCACCTCTACTCCATCCAGCCGTCCCGTCCACTGCCAGAACCAGCAATCTCGCTGTCGGATTGGTGGCGGTGGTTCCTCATGGTTCAGTCTCCTCCCGATGACGCGTCGGGGGCTGGTTCCAGGCGGACATCAGCCAGCCCACAGTTAGCGCTCTCATCTCACGCCCGTCTTCCCCATCGATGGCACGGGTCTCCTCAAGGAGGACAACACCGACACTGCTAGGTATGGTGAACGCAACCAGGGCGACGGGCCACTTCTTCGTCTCTAGCTCCGGTAAGACCCTGGTCTTCCGTCCTGCTCTCCCTCTCTCGTGCTCTGGGTGACACGGCCACTGAGCCGTGCCTGTGTATGTGCCGACCATGGTGCCATGGCTTAGGATTTAAGCATGTGGTGGTCATCTGGCCATGGTTTATCCTGTTCTTGCCGTTTGCTAGGCAGAATGTAATAGGATGCATATTTTAGCTTGATTTAGCTCATAGGCTGCTATCCCATCACATTCTATGCTATTGTTGATTACTCCTGTTCATGGTATGCTAATGTTTAAAACTGTTTCTGTTTATTTAGGTTCAGTGGGGTTATACTCGTGCTTATGCTACTGAACAATTGTCCTAGCATGTTACTTGGAATTTGGGCATGGTACTGTGGTGATTTGCAGGTTATTGGCTTTTGTACTTCTCGATGGCTTGTAGCTAGAATTACAGAGTTGTATAAGAACCGAAATTACTATGCTATACTTGAGTTGTGATTTGCCATAGTAAAGTGTTTACTCCTATAGTTCTTATGGTATCTTTAAATAGACATCTATATTGAGTGTATCTGTATTGCCCCTCTGTTCTTAGTAATCTACTTCATTTACATTGCCTCTAAATGCTGGAATTATGAATGTTTGTTAGGAGTAGTAAATACTAATGAATTGATTTTGCTGAGAGTCAAGTGTAGTCATATTTGTGAATGTGCCTTCTATAAGGTTTGTGAATTTGAAAAAAAACTACTTATATTGTACAGTGTGATCTTGCATTTATATACAATAACATCAAATAGGAAAAATACATATTGCATTAGAATTATATATGTTTGAGTAAATAGGCCTTCTGACAATTGTAATATCAGTTTCTTCATTTGTTTTAGAATACAAAAATAGGCCGTCTGACAATTGTTTAATTGAGAAGTGTGATGCACATTCTTTTAGAGGCACAATAGTTTCCTTTCCTCCACAATATGTACTGTGCATATAATTATCATTTCTTATTTCCTTATTCTGTATCAGCTAGATACTGATTGGTGTAGTATTTTAACAGCTGTGCAGGATCATTTGCTGCCTGTACCAGAGTGTGAATGACATCATCGACTTCTACCTCCTCCATCTCAAGGACAAATCTCTTGCAACCCATGGTGCTGCATTTGAAGTGTTCATTTGTAATCTGGTAGTGATTATTATCTGTGTAATGTATGATGTTTTGGATTTCTTTTGTAAATGTTGGCAATGTGGCTTTAGTGTTGTACCAGTGATGGTTGTTGTAATTGAATGAAACAATTTAATAGAAAATTGTGGGCTTGGCAAAATTATGTGTCCTGTTGATGGAAAATAATTGGATGTGAAAATTTGTATTATGTGTAATGGGATGTGCTAGCTGGGCGAATTGAATGGACGTTGCTATTTGGGTCGTATTGGAATTAATTGGGCTGAAATCTTAATTGGGTTGATATGGGCCATATTGGAATTAATTGGGCTGAAATCTTAACCGGGTTGATAGTCAAACGTAGTGGGCTAGAATTTTAACTGGGCCGATGATCAAATGGGCTGCCACCTTAGATTCACGGAAGCTGCCACGTCAGATGATGATGTGGAATGCCTCCTAACGTCGTTATGAGTGTGTCTGTTAAATACCCACCTGTGACAGTCCAAATCCGTCATGGATCCGTGACGGATTTGGAAACCCGTCATGGAGTGCATGGTTGTTAAATTATGACGCGATATACATGACAGATTTCAAATCCGTCACGGGTGCTCTTCCATGATGGTTCTAAGCACATCGGTGACAGTATGAATCCGTCATGTATTAACAAGTTCCTTGTAGTGATGCGACTCCGGGCTCCATCTCCGTCACCGTCACCATGCTCAACGAGCGCGCTTCGTGGACAATCACGGGCGTCTATGGCCCGCAGGGCGAGCAAGACAAGTTGGCCTTCATTGAGGAGCTGAGGACTCTCAAGACCATGGCCAGAAGTGAGTGGCTCCTTCTGGGGGATTTCAACCTCATCACTAAAGCGGCGGATAAGAGCAACACCAACATCAACCGCCGCCTGGTGGGCAAGTTCCGTGGGGCTCTTGATTTCTTGCAGCTAAAGGAGCTTCACCTAGGCGGGCGCCGTTTCACTTGGTCAAATGCGCAGGCCAACCCGGTCCTTACCAAGATTGAACACGTGTTCCAGTCCGACGATTGGGACATACTCCACGTGTTCCACTCTGACGATTGGGACATGCTCTTTCCCAATGCGCACCTTCAGGCTATCACCACAGCTTGCTCGGATCATGCTCCATTATATCGTCAGGGGTGCGTCGACGACTCGAGAAAGCCTTCCTTTAAATTCGAGGAATTCTGGCTTCGTCTCCTGGGCTTCAAGGACACCGTTGCCTTGGCATGGAACAAACCTGTTCAGGCCCGAGATGCCATCCGCAAGATTCATATCAAGCTCTGTCGGACTGCGAAGGCCCTGCGCAAGTGGCAAAAGGAAAAGGTCGGGATGCTTGGCTCCCAGATCGCAGTTGCCAAGGAGATCATTTGGCGCCTGGATGTTGCTGAGGAGGGAAGACCGCTCTCGGACTCGGAGAGGGAATTGCGTAAACAACTTAAGGCCTCGTACCTGGGGCTCCTCGCCATTCAGAAAATCAAGCTGAGACAGCATTCTCGGCTCAACTAGATCCGACTGGGGGATGCCACCACAAAGCTTTTCCATGCTCGAGCGAACGGACGAAGGCGTAAGAACTTCATCCAGACAATCACCACCACCTCGGGGCTGGCAATTATCAGACAGGACAAGGAACGGGCCCTTCTGGACCAGTTCCAGGCTAACATCGGCACGCCTGCCCTGCGCACCAAGTCCATTGTCTGGGAGAGCATCGGGATGCAGCGCCACGACCTATCGGCTCTAGATGCTCCATTCGACGAGGCGGAGATTAAGGAGGCGGTATTCTCCTTACCTTCGGTCAAGGCCCCGGGCCCTGATGGTTTCATCGGCGCCTTCTTCAAATCATGCTGGGAGATCATCAAAGTGGATGTCGTGGCTGTGGTGATGCAGCTCGCGAACCTGAGAGGCGACTGCGCTGGCCTGATCAATTCTGCCAACATTATTCTGATCCTGAAAAAATCCGGCGCATCCTCGATTGGCGACTACCGCCCAATCAGTTTGATACACAGCATCTCCAAGATCTTCTCCAAGCTGTTGGCTAACCGACTAGCCCCTCTGCTTCCGTCGCTGGTTTCCAAGTGCCAGAGTGCCTTTGTGAAGAAACGGTGCATCCACGATAATTTCCTACACGTGCAAAACTTGATCAAAGAATTGCACCGCTCTTCAACGCCAGGCCTTTTCCTCAAGCTCGACATCTCCAAGGCTTTCGACTCTGTGGGTTGGGCTTACCTCCTGGAGGTGCTGCAACAGTTGGGATTTGGGCAGCGCTGGCGGGATTGGATCTGCATGACCCTCGCTTCATCTTCCTCTAGGGTGCTGTTAAATGGGGAGCCGGGAACCCCATTCGTACATGGAAAAGGCCTTCGCCAGGGCGACCCGGTGTCACCTATGCTCTTCATTCTGGCCATCGATCCTCTGCAACTTATGTTTCGGGCGGCTTCCCGGGCCGGGACCCTCAAGCCCATCAGGGCACGGACGGCCTCCTGCAGGGTTTCTCTCTATGCAGACGATGCGGGCATCTTCGCTAACCCGGTCAAAGAAGAGATCGACGCCATCGCTAGGATCCTTGCCTGTTTTGGGGATGCATC
>NW_024116946.1:0-26686 GCF_003073215.2 Triticum urartu
GTTAGGGTTTTCGGGTGGGGCGGCGGTAACGGGCTCGAGTTGCCTCTTGGTGACGCCGAGCTCGTCCTCGGACCGCTTCAGGTCCTGCTTCAGCGCAGAGACCTCTGCAGTACGTGCGGCACTGGCCAGCAGTGAACGCCGAACAAAGCATCAGGGGCTACTATCTATGTGGTACTATTTTCTTATATTTTGATTGCTTACCTCAAAGCCTGTTAGGAGGCTGGCGCAAGCTTCGGCCAGTCCGTTTTTGGCGGACAGAACCTTCTCGACCACTACACTCATAATAGTGCGGTGCTCTTCATCGATGGAAGCGCTGCGAAGCGCTTCCAACAAGTTGTCTGGTGCCTCTGGTTGGACAGAGGACACCGGCACGGATGGTTGGCCCCCCTTAACAAGGGACCGCCTGCCGGAGTCCGGAACCATCGAAGGTTTTGGCGAAGTGTCCGGCTGGGGGCCGAACTCGGAGCCCGTAGGGGCCTCGCTCCCTTGGTACCCAGGGTCCGGGAAGTCGCCTTGAGGCACCCCCAGAACCACCTCCCCTTGGGTCGGGGCCTTTTGAGACAACACCTCGGCATTGTCCGTAGGGCGAGGGGTGGTAGCGGTTGGGACAGAACCGATGTTCATATCCGACGAGTCCAGAGAACCGCTCGACGAGGGTACGTCGAGATGAGCTCGGGACGGACTGGATAATCATGTTCGGCATGGGGAGAGGCAGTGTAATAAAACATACCACGAAGTGCTATGGTGCCCGGACACTTACGATTTCGCCAGGGGCTTGACCCTGGGCAGCCACTCATCGCCGCAGTCGGCGACCGTCGTGGCGCAGTCCGGAGGGAGGGTCCTTCCCTTCATGGACCCTTCGGCCTCCCTGGTTGGGACGACCTTCCTTTTCTTGTCTCGACCAGCTGGGGGAGGGACTTTCCTCTTACTCCTCCTCGTCTTCATGGGAGGAGTGCGCATCGGAGTCATCGGACGATGAGTCCGATACAACCTTGCGCCGGAGACCCTTTCGGGTCCCCGTGGCTTTCTTCTTGGTCTACTTCACCGGCACCTTGTAAGGTGCCGGAGTCAGCATATCCGTTAGGAGAGCGCCTGCAGGATCTTCGGGCAGGGGGGCTGGGCAATCAAGCTGCTCCGCTGTCTCTATATAGTCTTGTTAATGGCATAGAACCTTAGATCCTGCATATAACTAAACCGGGGCACATAAATACCCTGAGCGATATAAAAACTTACCGGATTGGCGCGGCGTTTTGCGTTGAGTCCGCGGTCCTCGGTGAGGGAAGGAGGAACCTCGGCGCCCTTGAACAACACCCTCCAGACGTCCTTGTGCGTCGTGTCATAGAGCTCCCGCAGCGTCTGGTGCTTGGCCGAGTCGAACTCCCACAAATCGAATGCCCGCCGTTGACACGGCAGGATCCGGCAGAAGAGCATGACCTGGACCACGTTGACAAGCTTGGTTTTCTTGCTCGTCATGTTCCGGATACAGGTCTAGAGTCCGGTCAACTCTATCGAGGAACCCCAGGACAGGCCCTTCTCTTTCCAGGAGGTGAGCCGCGTGGGGATTCCGGATCAAAATTTGGGGGCCGCCGCCTAGTTGGAGTCGCGCGGCTCGGTGATGAATAACCACCCCGTTGGCCACCCCTTTATGGTATCCACATAGGTGCCCTCGAGCCAGGTGACATTAGGCATCTTGCCCACCATGGCGCCTCCGCACTCTCCTTGCTGGCCACCCACCACCTTCGGTTCAACATTGAAGGTTTTCAGCCATAGGCCGAAGTGGGGCTTGATGCGGAGGAAGGCCTCGCACATGACGATGAACGCCGAGATGTTGAGGATGAAATTGGGGGCCAGATCATGAAAATCCAGCCCATAGTAGAACATGAGCCCGCGGACAAATGGGTGGAGGGGAAATCCCAGTCTGCAGACAAAATGGGTAAGAAAAACTACACTCTCATGGGGTTCGGGCGTTGGGACGATCTGCCCCACATTTGGCACCCGGTGCGCGATATCTGCGGCCAGGTATCCGGCTTCCCGTAACTTTTTGACATTCTCCTCCGTGACAAAGGAGACCATCCACTTGCCTCCTGCTCCGGACATGCTTGGAGTGGTTTGAGAAGAAGAACGCGAGCTTGGGCGCTAGAGCTCGAGTGTGCGGGAATGGGTAAGAGATGAGGAAGAAGGCGTGGGTGAAAAAAGTAAATCCTTGTCCCTTTATAAGGGCGGAAGAGGCGATGTGTCTCCCCACTTGCCTGGCAAAACCGCTTATTCCCCAGGCGCCATAATTGATGGCGTGGTTGGGTTACCCACGTTCGTATTGATGAGAATCCCGTGATAAGGGGAACACGATCTCTGCTTTGACAAGACATGTCAAGAAAAGCGCCTCGCGATATGTGCGGGGCTGGTTGAGATAAGCGGTTCAAATAATAACCAGGCCATGGCGTGATGTCATGCTGTCAAAATGTGTCAATAGATTAGATTTGTGGAAATATTATTCTCTCTACAGTGGTATGTGGAACTTATTTTCCAGGGTCAAACACTCCTTGTATTCAAACTCTTCAATGGTGTATTCGGAGGAGGAACCCGCCTTGCAATGCGGAAGACAATACTGCGCGCCGAACTCATCGTCATTGAAGCCTAGTTCAGGGGCTATTGAGGGAGTCCTGGATTAGGGGGTCTCCGGACAGCCGGACTATATCCTTTGGCCGGACTGTTGGACTATGAAGATACAAGATTGAAGACTTCGTCTCGTGTCTGGATGGGACTCTACTTGGCGTGGAAGGCAAGCTAGGCAATACGGATATGTATATCTCCTCCTTTGTAACCGACCTTGTGTAACCCTAGCCCCCTCCGGTGTCTATATAAACTGGAGGGTTTTAGTCCGTAGGACAACAGACAATCATACCATAGGCTAGCTTCTAGGGTTTAGCCTCTTTGATCTTGTGGTAGACCAACTCTTGTAATACTCATATCATCAAGAACAATCAAGCAGGACATAGGGTATTACCTCCATCAAAAGGGCCCGAACTTGGGTAACCATCGTGTCCCCTGCCTCCTGTTACCATCCGCCTTAGACGCACAGTTCGGGACCCCCTACCCGAGATCCGCCAGTTTTGACACCCACAGCTCCCCTAACCTATTTTTTTCCCGACCGTCGGATCTAAATCAGTGAGACACTAAACCTTCTTATTTATCTATAAATAGACCACCTAACTGCCTAACCCTAAAATTTAGGAGCCTTGTCCCATCCTCCCAGCCGCCGCCACCAGTCCTCTTCCACCTCGGGATCTTTGGGATCTCCTCCCGATCCAACCAACTGCCTCCACTCTCTTCCCTCAATTCCCCATCGCTCCAATCACCAGCTCCCTATGTCTTCCTTGGACGCGTCCCGTCCACCCAACCAGCGCCTGTGCCCGAGCAGCTGCCTCACCTTGGCTGCGTGTCTCCGCCGGCAGCATCTCCGACCACAGCGGAGACCACCGGAGCGCCAGGCCAAGACTCCCTCGCCCTTTCCCTTTTCTTTCTTCCCTCTATTTTCCATCCCCATAATCTCATCTCTCTCTTCCTTTGCGTCTTCTTGCAAGAACAGAAAGGAGCCAGCCTTGGCCTCGACATCGCGCCGCTCCCGCCCGCAACCGCAACGATCCATCCATCTAGCTCCAGCGAGGCCCCACCTGCTGTGCCTCAATCTCCTCCAAGACTGGCAAGTTCCACCGATTAACGTGGTCGTGGAGCTCGTCGGCGTCGTCCTCGTGCCGTCCCATCCCAGTCGCCGTTTGCCTCCTGGCCGCCCGGATCCGGCCGTCACCGCGTCATCCACGCCCCTGCCTCATTGCAGAACGACGTCCCGCACCTACACCTCGCGCGCCTCCCTCACCCCAGATTCGTCCAGCCGCCTCTGCCTCAAGCTCGCCGTCGGACCTCCCCTTCTCCAGGTACCGCGCCGGCACGCAAGTCCCTGCCTCACCTGCGTCGTTGTTAGAACCGACGGTAGCACCAGTAGGTCCCCACCATGGACACCAAGCGCTCTTCTTCTCCGGGTGGTGCACCTCAGGTACTGGCCATTCCCTGCCCGACCCCTGCTTCGCCCGTTCCTGCTGCCGCGCCCTGCATTGCTATGTCGCCGCCGCTGCTCTGCTTCCTGATGAGCACAAGACGAGGTGCCCGCTCGCCCGCTCCTTCCCCTGTCAGCGCTCGCGTTGACTTGTCGTCGCGTGGACCGCGCCCCTCCTCAAGGCGAAGCAACCGGCCTGCCTCTGCTCCACCGACCTGGGCCATGGCCCATGGGTGAGCCGCCCCCCTCCAGTCTCCTGTGCACTTTGGCTCAGTAGTTTCGGCCCATGGCTTATTTTTTTCCCTGCGCAGCGATTTGTCTATTTTTTTAGGGAACACACTTTTGCAGAAAAACCCGTGGACGTCATGCATTTAATATCTCACAAACCATGCATCGGATTTAAACAACTTATATATGTAACTTGCTTAGAATTTCGTCTAGTTTCATAATATGCTGCTTTCATCCATGTTAAAATTGTTTAAATGTGCTGTTTGTTTAATTTGCTCATATGCCATGTTAAAATGATTTATTTCATAACTAAATAACCGTAGCTCCAAACTTAATAAACTTTATATGTAAATGGGGTAGAATAATGCCTAGTTTAACATGGTGCACTCTTTTTGCATGTTTAACAACTCTAAAATTGTGTTTAGGGCAGAACAGTACCAAATTCATAATATGCATATGGAGATTTTCCAGAATTGTCGTTTGTTATTTCGGCCTCATTTAAATTTGACTAGATAGTTAGTTTACTTATGTCTCACCTCTTGCCTTGTTTAACAACATTTAATATTGATGAGTACATAACCGAGAGAGAACTATATAAGTCATGTGGTGTTTCGTCAATATGCAACTCGTTGCATATTGAGCTCCACTTAATTTGTAGTGTTGTTTGTTGCACTTTGCCATGCCATGCCTCATTAAACCGGACATGCATCATACTTGTTTGCGCATCATGCCATGCTTATGTGATGGTTGTTTACTATGTGGTTTGCTTCTTTCCGGGTTGCTTCTCACGTTAGCTTCGGTTTCTTCCGGAGTTGTGAGGATTCATTCGACTACGTCCGTTTGTCTTCTTCATGGACTCGTTCTTCTTCCTTGCGGGATCTCAGGCAAGATGACCATACCCTCGAAATCACTTCTATCTTTCATGCTAGTTGTTCGTTCTAGCACTATGTCGCGCTACCTACCACCTATTATATCATGCCTCCCATATTGCCATGTCAAGCCTCTAACCCACCGTCCTAGGAAACCATTGTTTGGCTATGTTACCGCTTTGCTCAGCCCCTCTTATAGCGTTGCTAGTTGCAGGGGAAGTTGAAGTTTCTTCCATGTTGGGACATGGATATGTTGGGATATCACAATATCTCTTATGTAATTAATGCATCTATATACTTGGTAAAGGGTGGAAGGCTCGGCCTTATGCCTGGTGTTTTGTTCCACTCTTGCCGCCCTAGTTTCCGTCATACCGGTGTTATGTTCCTTGATTTTGCGTTCCTGGCGCGGTTGGGTCTTATGGGAACCCCTTGACGGTTCGCTTTGAATAAAACTCCTCCAGCAAGGCCCAACCTTGGTTTTACATTTGCCTAACAACCTATTACCCTTCCCTTGGGTCGGCCAACCCGAGGGTCATCTTTATTTAACCCCCCAGGCCAGTGCTTCACTAAGTGTTGGTCCGAACCGAGCTGCCTGTGGGGCCACCTCGGGGAAACTTGAGGGCTGGTTTTACCCGTAGCTAGTCTCATCCGGTGTTGCCCTGAGAATGAGATACGTGCGACTCCTATCGGGATTGTCGGCACATCGGGTGGCTTTGCTGGTCTTGTTTTACCATTGTCGAAATGTCTTGTAACCGGGATTCCGAGACTGATCGGGTCTTCCCGGGAGAAGGAATATCCTTCGTTGACCGCGAGAGCTTGTGATGGGCTAAGTTGGGACACCCCTACAGGGTTTAAACTTTCGAGAGTCGTGCCCGCAGTTATGTGGCATATGGGAATTTGTTAATGTCCAGTTGTAGAGAACTTGACACTTGACTTAATTGAAATACATCAACCGCGTGTGTAGCCGTGATGGTCTATTATCGGCAGAGTCCGGGAAGTGAACACGGTCTTGTGTTATGCTTGAACGTAAGTAGTTTCAGGATCACTTCTTGATCACTTCTAGCTTCTCGACCGTTGCGTTGCTTCTCTTCTCGCTCTTATTTGCGTATGTTAGCCACCATATATGCCTAGTGCTTGCTACAGCTCCACCTCATTACCCTTTCCTACCTATAAGCTTAAATAGTCTTGATCTCGCGGGTGTGAGATTGATGAGTCCTCGTGGCTCACAGATTACTTCCAAACAGTTGCAGGTGCCGATGATACCAGTGAATGTGGCGCAACTGAGCTCAAGTGGGAGCTCGTTGAAGATCTTGATCGTTGTGTTGTTTCGTTTCCTGTTTATCAGTAGTGGAGCCTAGTTGGGACGATCGGGGATCTAGCATTTGGGGTTGTCTTATTTTATTTTGATTCCATAGTCGGACCTTGATTGTACTCTGGATGATGTATGTTTAACTTGTTATTTGTGTGAAGTGGCGATTGTAAGCCAACTCTTTATCCCTTTCTTATTCAGTACATGGGATTTTGTGAATATTACCCCTCTTGCGACAAACCTACCATGCGGCTATGCCTCTAAGTCGCGCCCTGAAACATGGGAGATATAGCCGCATTGTGGGTGTTACAAGTTGGTAATCGGAGCCATCCCTGACCTAGGAGCCCCCTGCTTGATTGAATCGCTGACGTTGTTGAGTCTAGAACAAAATGTTTTTAGTCTTAGGAATATATTTATCGGAGAGTAGGATTCTTTTTACTCCTCAGTCCCTTCGTCGCTCTGGTGAGGCCTCCTTACATAGAAGTTTTGACTTTTCTCTCCTCAAATTTCACGATTTTTTTAGGATCACGCGGGTATCTTGGAATCGTTCCAATATTCTTGTGACAAGAACATTGTTCTTGGTGCTTCCTGACATTTAGGAGTTGTGGCAGTGTCTCAGGGAGTTGAGCTCCGAGGTGTTGTCGTCACAATTTTATCGTTGCAGTTCTGGAATACCTGAGCTCGCCGACATCGAAAATCTCTTTTATGCAGTTGTTGGTGAGATAACCTCGAGGCCACCCAGTACTGGGGCGAGAGTTCAGGAGTATTGTCATAACTCTTATAACGGATGCTTTTCAAAGGTTGAGGTACACGATTTCCGAAGGTTTCTTGGGTATGTGTTGAAGGATGGATACAGCTGGATGTAGGAATTGTTAGTTTGGGTGAGATATTATGCTTCTCCTGTATCCCCAACACCCGATTGCATAACCAGAAAGTTTCGGGAGTTTATAAGTGGGAATTCAAGTATGACGCAGGATATCCTTCCAACAAACACATGATATGATATGGGATCTATCATATGTTTGTTTCCGGTATATTTTGCAAGCCAATCCTTGTTTTGTTTTTGTTGTGGTATTCGAGTTGCTTCAATGTCAAATGTTGATTCCATACATTTTCCAAGTGGTGTTCTCGTATTTCTATGTGAATACTAATCCTTCATGATCATCGCGATTGTCATGCCAATCCTTTTTCAACCGACGTGTTTCCTTCAAGTGGATCTGATCATTTTCAACATCCGCAAGATCAACTCTAAGTTTTCTCAACGGTATCCTTTCCATCTTCCCAAGTTGCCTTTGTTTTTCTCGCCCTCCCAACCCTTTTCTTCAAGGACTAAGATTTCTTAATCTAGTATCCATCTTATGGATGTGAAGTCTCTTCTTTCTTTTCCTTCAATGTTCTTATCTGGTGATTCTCAGGGAGATCTAACGGAGCTTCAAGTTCATCATTCTTCATTCTCTTTTCTTCTCCGGCGGATTAAATTCAAGCTTTGTTGATCATATCCTTTCCTCGGTTCAAATGCTTTATCATGCCGGTGCACCTCTAATCATTCACTTCTCGCTATTCATTTGTTCTGGAGTGCTGAAGATATCTCGAAGATTCGTGTTTCCACTCTACATTCGTTCAACCTATTCCGAGGTTGTTATCTCATTCAAGCCATTTAATTCAACCGGTGCAATCTCTCTTTTCAAGCAATCTCTTCAATGGTGTTTCTTTTGAGTGGGCCCTAACCCACAGGTCTTTTCCCAAGATCTTACCCGACTCTTCTAATTTTCCCGGAGCTATCCTCAAATTCTCTCAAAGTTTGACGTAAGAATGAGTTATCATCAGTCAAATGCCTTTCTCCAAGATCTTTCAAATTCTTTTCATTGTTGATTCAACCTTTATATTCTTCATTATTTCGGAGTGTCTCAACAACTCATGGTGGTGTTTTCTCGTCATCATTCTCTTCATTTGAAGACCGAAGAAGAGTTTTTTCCTCCAAATCTTGCTCCATTCTCTTCAAGATTCATGGTTTAAGCTTGCTGCCATCCTCTCATAATTGTTTTAGATTGTGAGAATTCTTTTCACCCATCCAGAGCAATTCAGGGGTCTTCTCAGTTTGATTCCCCGGAGCCCATCATCTCAAAAGTATTCATTCCAGCTTTCAGCTCACATTCTCCAAATCTTACCGGTGCATCGTTCAAGTATTCTCTAGTCCGCTCATGATATCTTCATTCTCATGTATCCAAATCCCCTAAAGTTTCTTCATTCGTTTTCCAATTCTTTCCGGTGAATTGTGCCTTTACTACTTTCATTTTCAATTCTTACGGTGGTTCATTCAAGAGTTCTCTTCCTTCGTTATCATACAGATTCATTCGTTCTTTCCAATCCTCCCGGTGATTCATCGAAGACCTTCTCAAGTTTGCACTATATCTATCTTAATCCTTTTTACGAGAATAAGTAGTATGCCAAATCCGTTGCTTGTCATCAATTTAAATTGGCGAAGGATACGCATAACGTAATTCTTATTATTGTTTCATCCAAGTGATCTAATTTCTTCTTTCCAGAGTTGTTCATCATATCACATTCTCGGTTCGAGTTGCTTCATCTTTTCTTTTCCGGAGTTTCAAGTTTTCCGCTTTATCTCGTCGCAAAGCTCCATCAAAGCATTGCAAGGCTTCAATCTTATTATTTCCATCCTTCACTTCTTTTTGATCATTCTTTTATTACCGGAGTTCTTCACGGAAGCTCTACATGGTCGTTCGTCAAGGATTCTTTTCATTCTTCGATTGTTCTTCAAGATCTCTCTCAAAGTTAAGATCCGCCAAGCTATACTCGAAAATAAACATGGTGTTCAACACATGTATTTTTTTGAGGAGTTCAAGCACTCTTCATCTTGCCTTCCGAATGACAATTCTTTCTACCTTATCTTTTGAGGTGGTCTTATGTCATTCTTGACAATTTGCCTTTGTGTTTCATGATTCGCAAGTTGTTAAGAATCAGATATTTTAAACCCATCATTTTCTCTTCGTTCAGGAGATCCGATCCTTTTCATTCCATCAATCTCTTCAGTGGAGTTATCTTGGGTTATATTTTACCTAAAACTTTCCCTAAGGATTGTTGCTATTTATGGTGCTCATAAATGACCCAATTACTTCATTTATCCTCCTAGTGAAATGAGTTTCTCGTCTCCTTGTTCATATCAATCCAATCTATTTTTTTCTTTAGTGGCAGAATTTCACCTCAAGATTTCGAGATGTTTTCCATAAGGCCACAACAAGCTTACTCTTTTCGTTGTTGGTTTTCTCCAACAACTCCGTTCGACCCTTCTCCTAAAGATGTTTTTTCAAACTCATTTGAGGTAGAAGATGTTGTTTTTTCCTCCGTTCTTTTGATTCCATTCTTACATTTGTTTGGGAGGCATTGTGATGTTGCTCTCTTCGACCCATCATCTTGTTTTGTCAAGTTCATGTTCAATTCCTCCCATCTACAGTCGGAGTGCTGTCCAAATTATATCATTCTTATTCCTTCTCTTTCTTGTCTTAACTGGAGTGTTGTGTCTACCATTCCTCTTCTAACCGGAGTCTCATCCAAGTGCCTTCATTTTGCCAAGCTCATATTCCACGCTTTCCATTTCCAACCGGAGTGTTGTCATAATTGATCTTTATCGTTCCTTGTACATCTCGTTCCAACCGGAGTGCTTGCATATACTTCTTGTCCATTGTAACACTTTTCTTATGTCTTTCAACCTACAAGGTTCTCGTATGTTCCTTGTTCCTCTTTTCTAATGGAGTTTCTTCAACTTTGTTCATCTTTGTTGTATTCTTTCTTTCAATTTGTTTAACCTCTCAAGGTTCGTGGTTTCACTCGTTTGTCAAAGAAGCAACTTTCTTTTACCTCTTCCTCTTTCGTTTTCCCTCTGGCGCCATCCTAGATCTCGGGACGAGATCCTCTTGTAGTGGTGGAGGGTTGTAACGCCCCAAGACCGATGCTCCAGACACCTCCCTAGTTTTTCATTGTCGCTGTGTGTTTTATTTATTTGTTGCATTCGTCATTTCATATTTTGCATTGCATCGGCACTCCGTTGCCGTCATGTTTTCAAAACTTGCTTTCATTCGTAATGTCGCTTCCCGTTTGTCTCTATTGGTCTTTCTCAGTCCCCTTCGACCTGGATCTTCATTTTCTCTCTTGCCTAAGCCGGAGTCTCTCTGCACGGTGCACATACCTCTCGCGTGTGCATCTGAAACTGCTCTGAACCTGAACCGAGTTGTCGTTACCGTTGGGTCCAGATCATCCCAAACATCACAAAAGTAGTTTTGGTTTCTTGTTTGGCTCCCCTAACCTATTTTTTCCCCGACCGTCGGATCTAAAACAGTGAGACACTAAACCTTCTTATTTATCTATAAATAGACCACCTAACTGCATAACCCTAAAATTTAGGAGCCTTGTCCCATCCTCCCAGCCGCCGCCACCAGTCCTCTTCCACCTCGGGATCTCCTTCCGATCCAACCAACTGCCTCCACTCTCTTCCCTCAATTCCCCATCGCTCCAATCACCAGCTCCCTCTGTCTTCCTTGGACGCGTCCCGTCCACCCAACCAGCGCCCGCGCCCGAGCAGCTGCATCACCTTGGCTGCGTGTCTCCGCTGGCAGCATCTCCGGCGGCAGATGAGACCACCGGAGCGCAAGGCCAAGACTCCCTCGCCCTTTCCCTTTTCCTTCTTCCCTCTGTTTTCCATCCCCATCATCTCATCTCTCTCTTCCTCTGTGTCTTCTCACAGGAACCGAAAGGAGCCAGCCTTGGCCTCGTCACCGTGCCGCTCCGGCCCGCAACCGCAATGATCCATCCATCTAGCTCCAGCGAGGCCCCACCTATCGTCTTCAATCTCCTCCAAGACTGGCAAGTTCCGCCGAGTGACGTGGCCCTGGAGCTCGTCGGCGTCATCCTCGTGACGTCCTTGCCTAGTCGCCGTTTGCCTCCTGGCCGCCCGGATCCGGCCATCTCTGCGTTGTCCGCGCCCCTGCCTTGTTGGAGAACGACGTCCCGCCCCTGGACCTCGCGCGCCTCCCCCACCTCAGATTCGTCCAGCCGTCTCTGCCTCAAGATCACCGTCGGACCTCCCCTTCTCCTGGTACCGCGCCCGCCATTGACGCCAAGCGCTCGTGCGCTGCTGTGCCCGGCCTCTTCTTCTTCCCTGGGTGGTGCACCTCAGGAACCGGCGTCCGATGCCACGGGAACCGCTACCCCGCGCCAAGTCCCTCCTCGCGCCGCTACCCGTCATCCTCCTCGTCATGCTGATCCATGAGGATCGACCTCACCGTTGCCTACTCGCTGGTAGCCGCCGCCGTGCCCGCGACCCCTGCTTTGCCCGTTCCTGCTGTCGCGCCTGCATCGCTATGTCGCCACCACTGCTATACTTCCTGACAAGCACATGACGAGGTGCCCGCTCGCCCGCTCCTTCCCCTGTCAGTGCTCGCGTTGACTTGTGGTCGCGTGGACCGCACCCCTCCTCAAGGCCAAGCAACCGGCCTGCCTCTGCTCCACCAACCTGAGCCATGGCCCATGGGTGAGCCGCCCCCCTCCAGTCTCTTGTACACTTTGGCCTAGCTGTTTCGGCCTGTGGCTTATTTTTTCACTGCGCGGCGATTTGTCTATTTTTTTCAGGGAACGCAGATTTGCAGAAAAACCCTTGGACATCATGCATTTAATATCTCACAAACCATGCATCGGATTTAGACAACTTATATATGTAACTTGTTTAGAATTTCGTCTAGTTTCATAATATGCTGCTTTCATCCATGTTAAAGTTGTTTAAATGTGATGTTTGTTTAATTTGCTCATATGCCATGTTAAAATGATTATTTCATAACTAAATAACCATAGCTCCAAACTTAATAAACTTTATATGTAAATGGGGTAGAATAATTCCTAGTTTAACATGGTGCACTCTTCTTGCATGTTTAACAACTCTAAAATTGTGTTTAGGGCAGAATAGTACCAAATTCATAATATGCATATGGGGATTTTCCGGAATTGTTGTTTGTTATTCCGGCCTCATTTAAATTTGACTAGATAGTTAGTTTACTTATGTTTCACCTCTTGCCTTGTTTAACAACATTTAATATTGATGAGTACATAACTGACAGAGAACTATATAAGTCATGTGGTGTTTCGTCAATATGCAACTCGTTGCATATTGATCTTCACTTAATTTCTAGTTTTGTTTGTTGCACTTTGCCATGCCATGCCTCATTAAACCGGACATGCATCATACTTGTTTGTTCATCATGCCATGCTTATGTGATGGTTGTTTACTATGTTGTTTGCTTCTTTCCGGGTTGCTTCTCGCGTTAGCTTCGGTTTCATTCCGGAGTTGTGAGGATTCATTCGACTACGTCCATTTGTCTTCTTCCTGGACTCGTTCTTCTTCCTTGTGAGATCTCACGCAAGATGACCATACCCTCGAAATCACTTCTATCTTTGCTTGCTAGTTGTTCGTTCTATCGCGCTACCTACCACCTGTTATATCATGCCTTACATATTGCTATGTCAAGACTCTAACCCACCGTCCTAGCAAACCGTTGCTTGGCTATGTTACCGCTTTGCTCAGCCCCTCTTATAGTGTTGCTAGTTGTAGGTGAAGTTGAAGTTTCTTCCATGTTGGGACATGGATATGTTGGTATATCACAATCTTTTTTCCCTAATAATAAAGCATGGATTGAGTCTCCGGATTCACTGTCGCGGCGTTTTTACACAAAGGTCCCTGTATTCTGGCTAATTTAACCCGCAGTACTTTTTAAGTCAAAAACATTTCGTTCTGCACGGGTAGTCTTAGAAAAAAAATGCAGGCACACGCCACACGGACACGGGCATCTCCCCAGTACCTACGACCCCAACTCCCTCCAGCGCCGTCACCACCTCCCCCTCTTCTGCGACCACCACGCCGTCCGCGCCGCCCTAAAGCACGCTGCTCCTTTCCCTTCCCAAGCCGCCCTGGATCTGGCGATGGAGGTGGCCGCCGTCGTGGCCATGGAGGTCTCGCCAGCTGCCATCGAAGTCCTACATCCCCGATAACGGCGGGATTGCAGCCGCCTGGCCAAGGTCGTCGGCCCTCGACGAGCTCCTCCATAACTTCTGGTTCCCCACAGTGCCTATGGGCCGCCTCTCCCTCTCCATCCTACGCTCCTCCTTCTCCACTTCAGATTTCGGCTGAAAATCGCCTCTCCCTATTCCCCTTCCAATCTGGAGCACAGGCGGAGAGCCTGGTTGTGTGCGGTGGAGATGGCGCCCCGCCTCTGCGCCTCATAAGGCTGGACGTAGCTCCGCCGAGGCCATGACTTTTCCAGGTATCGATCTAAAACAGGTCACCAACCCATTGGAACCTCTCCCTGTCTCTTTCTTCTCCATCTTCCTCATACGGAGTACTATCCAATGGAACCTTAGTTTTTGTATAGTTAGCTAGCAGAGACTCAATAGTAGCATTTTTTGCCTGTACATCATAGCCATGCCCTGGAGAGACGCAAATTAGTGCAGTTAACAAGAAGCAATTGACGAAGATCTTACGAGATGGCTTGCAAATCCAGATATCAAACATAATTTTGGTAATATATATTATGTATGCAATAGTTTGAAGGGATGCTTACCAGGTATGTACCACTCAAAATCTAGGTCCAGTAACTATCCAGTTGCAAATTCACTTCAAGTTTGTGTAACAAATATATATACATCAACTAGGATTTAGGTTTAACCGTTTAAGTCTGTGGTACAATTGAAAGACTAGGGAGAAGAGGGTGGATTGTACTACCTGATCGCTTGTTGTACATCTGAAAGAGATTCAGTTCGTCTGAATATTCTGATTTTGTGACATGGTCGCCAGTGAATAGCGCCTTTAGCAGTTTGGTCAACAAGTAGACCGAGCCCAACATAAAATGGTTTCATTTTCATGAGTGAATCTTACCTTAGATGTTTAGGAGAAGATCAGTATGGCACCACATAACTATTGGTAAAATGATCGTTAATTAATGACATCATTACCATCCAGCCATCTTGTCTTTCCAAAGAACAACATACGAGCTTCGTTCTCTGAAGTTTAAGAATAATACAGCCATCTTGCCTTTCAAAAGAATAACAAAGATAAATATAGAACCGTGTAAGTCTGAACATACATGTGGGTCAAAAAGATGTGGTGTGCTCCACCGAGATTCTCAATCTTGTCCACCAGTATCGGCTTATACCTTGGACTAAAATATTAAGAGGTTATCATAACAACTATAGCGAATATAATCACTGTTTTCAGATCAAATAAGGAATCGATCTCATGATGGTTGATGCTTGATGCAGCGGAGGATCACAGGTGTACTGCATGCAGTTTCAATTTAACCAGGCAGTTGCCATCATCGTGAGACTTGCCAACTTGAGGAACTACAACGATTCTTTGTTCCAGCCATATCCGATCCACTAGGCCGGAGCTTTCACATCACCTACAACGCACGGTGCTCGCGGCGCGCCGTTGGCGCCAGCCTCGTTGCCGCACTCCCGGAACCCCTCAAGCAGCTCATGCTCGTTCGGTCATGCAGGACGGCGCTGTAGCACTATCGTTGGATGTGAATCGCTTCAAAACCGGAAGCAGCGTGCGCGCTGATGTGGCGTGTTTCCTCCTTTGCTACACTCTGATTGACTGATGGTTAGATGGTTGATGTCGCAGTCTGATGAGGCCTAGCGGGTGTGGCTTCTGCTGAAATTTTTTACACCAGCAGCTCCTGGTGAGTTTGATCCCCTGAGTCATTATAGAGGAAGTGAGAATGTCAGAAAGGAGAAGAAGAAAAAACCTTGCTCCCGGGGATGACATCCACACCATTTTGTGTGTGTTGGTGGAGTGATTGAACCATGGCAATCAGAGCTGACATCACATCTCCCTTCCTCATACACACTTTTTGGGTAGTTGTGCATCTATATTCCATTCTACACACCAAGAAATTATGTTATTTTTCTTTTACTAAAGCAGTTACGATTTAGTAGTACATTGTTATCATTCTCAACAAATTCATACATGACACCTTTGATAAGAAAGAACTTTCAGCGATTGAGTTACTTTATTCGACTTTATGTTTTTCAGGAGGGGAGTCCGGGAGGTGGGACAGCCGGCAGCGGCGCCATTCTGTTTGGGGATGCTTGGATCTGGTGATGCTGGAGCATGGGAACGGGAAACATCACCTCAGCTATGGAATTTCAAATAGCCAATTTACCTTTCTCCCTCAAGATTTCTTACACTACTGTCAGTATCATTGCTCTTGGGGTCTAGATTTTGTCAATATCAAAATCTGGATACTTACCAGCAAACGGTTTGTTGATCTATTTACTTATTCAAGTTCATTTCTGCTATGTTCTTCAGTCAAGCTTTAGATTCTAGCCTTGATTAAATAGCAATGATGTTGTCCAAAACCTGCTAATGTCAGAAATCCTACTGCCCAGCAGGATTTCTCGAATTCTGGTGCATCTGGTTTCTATAACATGGTTTGCCAACCACGGTGAGCACTGCTCAGTGTGTGGCAGCTTTTCATTAGGACTGGAAACAAGATTTGAGATATAGGTGTAGGTCAAATTTTGCAAAAATTATGGGTCTGCAGGTACAAAGTTACATGTAGGAAATTTGAATATAGTTGCATGATTTTTTTGCTGACAAGTTTTCTTATATTTACTTCTCTTTCTATGGTATAGGAATTTATGTGCCTACTTAACTGTTCAAAGATATCCGTTTTGTTTGTCGATTCGAAGTTACCACATATAAGCTTGAGTCCATGTGAACTGACACACAGTTTGGAACAAAATAAAACTTAATACTGTAGTACAGTTTGGTGGTTAAACTACTCCTTACCTCGACATTCTAATAATTTGTAATAATGATAGTTGGCATTGGTCATCAAGACCGCTTGCATGAAATTAGTGGCTTGCTGCTGTTGTACTCTTCAAAAATTCTGTTGCTTCGGTTTATTTTACATTTTTTAATTTACTGTTTTTTTCGAAACAAAAGTACTAGAGAATATTATTCTACATTATTTTCAACCGCTACATTTTATCTATTTGCGGTATGACTGTATGGTTCTCAATCAAAGAAGAGGCCCAACAGTCTCTTTCGGGACTTTTTATCACCACATATATAATCTTATTGAACTAGGAGTCGAGAACTACAATTCCCCAAAAGATCATATATGCTTGATGTGTGTGAACATATTGCAGGGAGGCAGTTCCAATGATGGCTCGGTTCCTGCACAGCTTCACTAAGAGGCATATGCTGTATGAGATGTTGTATTCTCACTTCTTAGACTGTCTGTAATCTGATTTCCTCGCTAGGTGCTTGATAAAATGCCCATCCGAGCAAACAATTTGTTCTGTGCTACCTGAGATGCAAGTTGGATGTGGAGGACAATCATGTACAGCTCTTAGGTTCTATGGTTAATCTGCTTAACCTGGGAGGTGGTCATCAAGTTTGAGATGGAAAGTGTAGGTGCTATGTACTGTTTTCAATGAACCAATAAAATGCATTGGCTATTTTCTACTCAGATTTGTTGGTTATTTCTAATGAAACATGAAAATACTTCTGAAAGGATTATAGTTTCGACTTGAGATTTTAGTTGTTTATGTAGACAGTAAAACTCTAGCTGTTATTTGCTAGATGGGTCGGTACCAACCCAACATTTAACAAAGAAGTTAAGGAATTGAGGTGATGTTGTTTCTTTCTGGTTACTTATAGGGTGATATATAAGTATGTGCATGCTTTCCAAGTTTGCTGATATGTTTGAACCAGTAAGTATGCCTAAATCGTCCAACTACTGATAGCTATATTTTGTTAAGTAGCACATCATGATAGCAAGCAGGACAAGGAGTACTGCTACCATAGATATATGGAAATTTGTGGTTGTATTTTGTATGACCAGTGGAAAAAAATATACTGGGAAGAATCATGTATGCAATGATGCGTGCGTTCTTTAGTTTTGAAATGGTTCTCAAGATTGGCGTCTATATGATGAGCCATGGAGTGCACAAGGTTCCTATCACATATATAGGAGTAGTGATTTTCACCTTATCTCAATATTATTGTGATCAGTATCTGCTAGACAAACACATTTTCAAGCACCTAATGCAAGTAAAGTTTTTTAGTGGTAAATTACTTTTCAGGTTTCTAAACTTGTTTTTGGCCGAAGGTTTCTAAACACATACTCCCTCCGTTCCTAAATATAAGTCTTTGTAGAGATTCCACTAGATGGACTACATACGGAACAAAATGAATGAATCTACACTTAAAATGTATCTATAAACATCCGTATGTGGTTTATGGTGAAATTTCTACAAAGGCTTATATTTAGGAACGGGGGAAGTACTTCTATATTCTGTATAACTGGAATCCATGACTTTTTGGCTTTTAAAAAGCATGAAGCCACTAAAATATGTGTGTCCCTGTTGCAATGCACGGGCCCTTTTACTAGTATCTCTTATTTAATTAATGCATCTATATACTTGGTAAAGGGTGGAAGGCTCGGCCTTATGCCTGGTGTTTTGTTCCACGCTTGCCGCCCTAGTTTCCGTCATACCGGTGTTATGTTTCTTGATTTTGCGTTCCTTATGCGGTTGGGTGTTATGGGAACCCCTTGATAGTTCGCTTTGAGTAAAACTCCTCCAGCAAGGCCCAACCTTGGTTTTACATTTTCCTAACAACCTATTACCCTTCCCTTGGGTCGGCCAACCAGAGGGTCATCTTTATTTAACCCCCCGGGCCAGTGCTTCTCTAAGTGTTGGTCCGAACCGAGCTGCCTGCGGGGCCACCTCGGGGAAACTTGAGGGCTGGTTTTACTCGTAGCTAGTCTCATCCGGTGTTTCCCTGAGAATGAGATATTTGCGACTCCTATCGGGATTGTCGGCACATTGGGTGGCTTTGCTGGTCTTGTTTTACCATTGTTGAAATGTCTTGTAACCGGGATTCCGAGACTGATCGGGTCTTCCCGGGAGAAGGAATATCCTTCATTGACTGTGAGAGCTTGTGATGGGCTAAGTTGGGACACCCCTACAGGGTTTAAACTTTCGGGAGCCGTGCCCGCGGTTATGTGGAAGATGGGAATTTGTTAATGTCCGGTTGTAAAGAACTTGACACTTGACTTAATTGAAATACGTCAACCGCGTGTGTAGCCGTGATGGTCTCTTCTCGGCGGAGTCCAGGAAATGAACACGGTCTTGTGTTATGCTTGAACGTAAGTAGTTTCAGGATCACTTCTAGCTTCTCGACCGTTGGGTTGCTTCTCTTCTCGCTCTTATTTGCGTATGTTAGCCACCATATATGCCTAGTGCTTGCTGCAGCTCCACCTCATTACCCTTTCCTACCCATAAGCTTAAATAGTCTTGATCTCGCGGGTGTGAGATTGCTGAGTCCTCGTGGCTCACAGATTACTTCCAAACAGTTGCAGGTGCCGATGATACCAGTGCAGGTGGCGCAATCAAGCTCAAGTGGGAGCTCGTTGAAGATCTTGATCGTTGTGTTGTTTCGTTTCCTATTGATCAGTAGTGGAGCCCAGTTGGGACAATCGGGGATCTAGCATTTGGGGTTGTCTTCTTTTATTTTGGTTCCGTAGTCGAACCTTGATTGTACTCTGGATGATGTATGTTTAACTTGTTAATTGTGTGAAGTGACGATTGTAAGCCAACTCTTTATCCCTTTCTTATTCAGGGCGTGTTCGGTAGCTCTCCACAGCCTCAAAATCCTCAACTCCATAGCCCAAAGCCTGCAACACTAACGAACATGGTGTCTCCTGAAGCTGTCAATTTGCTATCAAACAGGGAGATAAAGGCCACGATTTGGATGAACTTCAACACGTAATTAGTTTCCCACTTTGTTCCGAATCCATTCTATCAAATAGCACACTCTACCATTCAGTAATGGAAGAGATCGAAGTTCAGCTCTGACGCCTAGTAAATTCAATTAACGCTAGCCACGCGCAGCGAGTGAGCCGGCACAGCCCAGCCCAGTGCGTGCGTAGATAGCTGTCGCGCCACAACGCGGGCGGCGCGGCCACTCTCCCCCACGCCCACTCTCCCGAGCGGCGCTCAACTGGTGCGCCAGGAACGCGGCCGCCAGGACGGAGCCGTCGATATGGGACAGAGGGAAGGACCTGGGTGCGGAATCGGCTGGAGAGGCTCGACCTCCTAGCGGCAAAGCTAGGTCGGGTCGGCAGAGAAGTAGGGTACGCGTGGGCGCGTCGGCAGCTGTTGAGGAAGATAAGGGGAACGAGCGTCAGGGAAGGGAGAGGAGGGGAACAAGCGCGTATAGGAGAGAAAAATCAGTGCGAACCGGTACGCAAGCTGACTTGGCGGTGGCAGTCGCGAGTAATATCTGCCAACTCCCGCTCCTTCGATTTCCGGGAGCTCGGGTTTTCCAACTCCACGACTCCACTAAATTTACATTGCGGGAATAGCCAGCTTCTCATCGGCATAACCAGGATTTTGATCGTTTGGCTGCGCTTCCGAACTGGAGCTGAGGAGTCGAGGAGCCAGAGAGCTACCGAACACGCCCTTAGTACATGGGATTGTGTGAAGATTACCCCTCTTGCGACAAACCTACCATGCGGCTATGACTCTAAGTCGTGCCCCGACACATGGGAGATATAGCCGCATTGTGGGTGTTACTGTGCGAGAGGACAACCACCACTGATTTGCATGTGGGCCAAACATATATATGTTGAATACCCAAAATGCACAACTTTGATGTGCCACATGCCTCAAAACCCGTAAACCATGCACCCACACAGAGCGAGGTTCATATCAAGCATACTACATATGATGGTCCCTGAGGAAGTCCTGGATTAGGGGGTCCTCGGACAACCGGGGTATATCCTTCGGCCGGACTGTTGGATTAGTAAGATACAAGATTGAAGACTTCGTCACGTGTCCGGGTGGGACTCTCCTTTGCGTGGAAGGCAAGCTTGGCAATTCGGATATGTAGATCTCCTCCCTGTACCCGACTCTGTGTAACCCTAGCCACCTCCGGTGTCTATATAAACCGGAGGGTTTAGTCCATAGGACAACAACAATCATAATCATAGGCTAGATTTTAGGGTTTAGCCTCTACGATCTCGTTGTAGATCAACTCTTGTAATACTCATACCATCAAGATCAATCAAGCAGGAAGTAGGGTATTACCTCCATCGAGAGGGCCCGAACCTGGGTAAATATTGTGTCCCCTGCCTCATGTTACCATCCGCCTTAGACGCACAGTTCGGGACCCCCTACCCGAGATCCACCGGTTTTGACACCGACATTGGTGCTTTCATTGAGTGTTCCACTGTATTGTCACCATAAGGCTTGATGGCTCCTTCGATTATCGGCAACGATGTGATCCAGGGTGAGGTTTTTCTCCCCGGACAGATCTTCGTATTAGGCGGCTTCGCACTGCGGGCCAACTTGTTTGGCCATCTGGAGCAGATCAAGAGCTATGCCCTTGGCCATCAGGTCAGGTTTGGAAACTTACACTATACTGCCGACATTCGCTTTTCGACAGATTCGAGCCCGTGTCAGGTGCGCCGCACAGTCATGACGAGCATGACTTAGCTCTGCCGCCAGACAGTGTTCGGGAGATCACATCTGTGGTAACTCCGGCCCTCGATCCGGAGCAGATCGCGTCGTCTGAGGACGGGTGGATGGACCCCGCCACGGAGGCTGCACACTCAACGACGATAGAGCCGAATACCGACTTCACCTCCTACGAGACCTGTGTTGCCGGATCCTTGGATTCATCCCCGGCCACGCGTCTGAACCGCCTGCATCCGTGCCTATTGAATCTGATTGGGCGCCGATCATGGAGTTTTACTCCGCGGATATCTTTCAGCACTCGCCCTTGGGCGATGTGCTAAATTCATTAAGGCCACTCTCCTTGTCAGGAGGCCCTTGGCCGAACTATGTCCGGCTGGAGTGGGAAGCGGACGACGAAGAAATTCGTCCCCCACCCACAACCTACATGCTTGATTTCGGCTCCGAAGACATCGACGATATGGACGACGATGTAGGAGAAGAATAGGAACCAGCGCCCATAGGGTGCTGGACTGCCACCTTATCATATGATATATACATGGTGGACACTCCCAAAGAAAGCGATGGCAATAAGGCAACAAAGGATAATCTCCTCGAGAAGCAATCTAAGCACCGGCATCAACGGCGCCGCTCTAAGCCCCACCATAGCAAAAACGGCGATACCGACACAAGAGACAATAACGTTGTGGATAGCGCCGAAGACGAAGACAATCGCCTCCAGCCAGGCCTCGAGCGGGAGGATGGGCAAGCTAGCCCTAAGGAACAGGCACCAGGCAGAGAATCAGAGGATGACAATTACATGCCTCTCTCCGAAGGCGAGGTGAGCCTCGGTGACGAAGAATTTATCGTGCCTGAGGATCCCGCCGAACAGGAGCGCTTCAAGCGCCGGCTGATAGCCACAGCAAAAAGCCTGAACAATAAGCAACAACAACTTCAAGCTGATCAAGATATGCTAGCGGATAGATGGACCGAGGTGCTGGCAGCCATGGAATATGAACTCGAGCGCCCAACCAAAAGTTACCCAAAGCACAGGTTTCTATCGCAACTCGAGGAGGAAGCATTAAAGCCTACACTACCAGCGTATGATGCGGCTGACCGGCAACCTCGTGGCCGAGACAAAGCGGCGTATCAGCCTGAAGTCCAGCCTGCACCCCGTCGCCAGTCAAACAAATACACCAAGGCCCGGGGCAACATGCAGGACCTGCGAGACATATTGGAAAACAAAGCAGGACATACAAGATCGATCTACGGATCATGGGGGCACGCCCCAACGCGTGACAACGACCGCCACGCTGGATATACTAAAAGCAAATCCGACCGGGCCGAATATAGCAGACAAGACTCGTATGAACTGCGTCGTGATATAGCCCGGCACAGAGGCGCCGCACACCCCCTATGCTTCACTGATGAAGTAATGGATCACGAATTCCCAGAAGGTTTTAAACCCGTGAATATTGATTCATATGATGGCACAACAGACCCCGCGGTATGGATCGAAGATTTCCTCCTCCATATCCATATGTCCCGTGGTGACGATCTACATGCCATCAAGTACCTCCCATTAAAACTCAAAGGACCTACTCGTCATTGGCTCAATAGCCTGCCGGCAAACTCCATTGGTAGTTAGGATAATTTGGAGGACGCATTCCTTGACAACTTCCAGGGCACTTTTGTGCGACCACCAGATGCCGATGACTTGAGTCACATAACCCAACAGTTAGGGGAATCAGCCAGGAAATTCTGGACTCGGTTCCTAGCTAAAAAGAACCAAATCGTCGACTGTCCGAATCCCGAGGCCTTAGCGGCATTTAAGCATAACATCCGCAATGAGTGGCTCACCCGACACCTCGGCCAAGAAAAGTTGAAGTCCATGGCATCCCTCATGACACTCATGACCCGCTTTTGTGCAGGCGAGGATAGCTGGCTCGCTCACATCAACAACACATCGAGAAACCCTGGCAATTCAGATGCCAAAGATAGCAACGGCAGGCCATGTCGCAACGCACACAAATGCCGTAACAACGGCGACAGCGCTGAAGACACGACAATTAATGCCGAATTTAGTGGCTCTAAATCCGGTCAGCGGAAAAAGCCATTCAAAACAAGCAATCTGGGCCCGTCCAGCTTGGACCGCATACTCGATCGTTCCTGTCAAATTCACGGCACCCCCGATAAACTAGCCAACCACACCAACAGAGAATGTTGGGTGTTCAAACAGGCCGGCAAGTTGAATGCCAAAAACAAGGAAAAGGGGCTGCATAGCGACGATGAGGAGGAGACCCGGCCGCCGAACACAGGAGGACAAAATAAATTTCCTCCCCAAGTGAAAACGGTAAACATGATATACGCAACCCATATTCCCAAGCAGGAACGGAAGCGTGCACTGAGGGACGTCTATGCGATGGAGCCAGTTGCCCCAAAGTTCAACCCATGGTCTTCTTATCCGATCACCATCGATCGCAGGGACCACCCCACCAGTATCCATCATGGCGGTTATGCCGCATTGGTCCTTGACCCCATCATTGACGGATTTCACCTCACTCGAGTCCTTATGGACAGTGGCAGCAGCCTGAACTTGCTTTATCAGGATACAGTGCGCAAAATGGGTATACACCCCTCGAGGATCAAACCCACCAAAACCACCTTTAAAGGTGTCATCCCAAGTGTAGAGGCCTGTTGCATGGGCTCAATCACACTGGAAGTAGTCTTCGCATCTCCGGACAACTTCCGAAGCGAGGAGTTAATCTTCGATATTGTCCCCTTCCGCAGTGGCTATCATGCACTGCTCGGACGAACCGCATTTGCCAGATTCAATGCGGTACCGCATTATGCATACCTCAAGCTCAAAATGCCAGGACCTCGCGGGGTTATAACAGTTAATGGAAACACAGAACGCTCGCTCCGCACGGAGGAGCACAATGCAGCCCTCGCAACAGAAGCGCAAAGTAGCCTTATGAGGCAAACCGCAATTCAGCAAAAAAGACCCCGGACACCTTCAAGCGAGTCTCGAGTACCCTGCAAGAGGATCGCCAGGCACGTTTAGAGCTCGCCTAGCAAGTCGGCCTCCATCCTAGTCCCAGTCAAGAGGCGAAATTTGTGCCGCGCGTACATAATTACGCAATCAAGATACCATGGGCATAGGCGGAGGCATGGCCATGGCACGACCCACAATGTGGCTCAACCGCTTCAGGACCCGTATACCTTTAATATTTTCTTCCTTTCAGGCCCCTATTCTCTGAAGGCCCTCTCCGATCGTCTGATTGTCGGACCCGTCATGGGAAGGAAACACCAAGGAAGCAAGAAGCTTTGACGTACAAGGGAATCCTCAGGTGGTCTCTCATAATGATCGATATACCTGTTTTTGCATACCCACACGCAGCTTGACCTTGGACAGGACATGTCAAATAGTACTATTTTTTACTTATTGCACTACATGTATGCATACGCTTTGACGTATCATGTAAATAACAATGTACAACATCAGCTCATTATTGCATTCCTTTATCTTTTTTTCCTGTCTGCTTACTCACGACAAGTCGCACCCGTAGATTCTGATACGACCAGTGCGCCAGGGGCTTCAGTATACCCCATAACACGACATGAAAAGTCCAAACACTTTCGACAGTGCGGCACCCCGAACTTATAGCATTATATGCATCAGCTCTGAATCATGTCTAGGGTCAATAGTTGGGTTTGCCCAGCTCCCATGTTTTGGTACCTTACGTTCCGCTATATCGGCTAAGGTAGCACTGGGAGAACTACTGCAATTGTGTCCGTTTTCCGGACAAGCACCTCAGTAGAGAAAGCCGAAAACTGACTATCATGATGCGGCGAGAGCTGGTCGCTCTTCGAGAGGTCTCAAATCCTTAAAGATTTTTTCCGCTTCGGGCGAGGAGTCGGCCTTGTCCAATTTAGGCGTACATAGCGCCCCAAGTTCGGCCTTTCGAATACTAGGGGCTTCGCCGAAATTTAAAATTGTAGACTTCTATGGCTAAGTGAGAGTGATAAAGCTTTATAGTCCGATTGCCTGATTCGTTGTGCTGAACACCTCCTTCGAAGGACCCAAAACTGGGATAAAGAGTGATCAGGTTTATCCCGAACACCTCAGTACTAGTTACATCGGGGCAGAAGCTTACAACTGGACAACTCTCAAATTCTATAAACTGCCGCACAGAAGGTAATATTTTAAATCAACAAGCGTTACATAGCGCACATGAACTTGTTTCACATTACAGGATCACATGAGTACATTCATTCGAATATTACATCCTTAGCACATTCCTCTGCCACAAGGCAAGCACCCTTCAGGACACTGTCATAATACTTTTCGGGGTGGCGATGCTCCTTGGCCTCCGGCGGCCCCTCCTTCACCAGCTTTTCAGCGTCCATCTTCGCCCAGTGCACTTTCGCCCGGGCAAAAGTCCTGCACGCACCCTCAATGCGGACAGACCGCTTTATGACTTCAAACCGTGGGCAGGCGTTCACAAGTCGCCTTACCAGGACGAAATAGTTGCCAGGCAGGGGCTCGCTAGGCCACATCTGGACTATGAGGTCCATCATGGCCAGTTTGGCCGCCTTGTGAAGCTCGACCAGGTGCTTCAACTAGTCGCTCAAGGGCATCAGATGTTCGGTCCCAGTATACTGAGACTAGAATAGACTCTCCGTCGAGCTCCCTTCCTCGGCCCGGTAGAACTCCGTGGCATCTGACACACAGCTGGGTAGATCTGGGAACGCTCCTGGAGAGCTCTAAATTCGGGTAAGTAAAAGGAAAGTTTCCTTCACATACTTGCTTTCCATAATGAATGCCTTACCCACCGCTATCTTCCTGACCACCTCAATTTCTTGTTGGGCCTTTTGGGCTTCAGCCTTGGCATTTTGTGCGTTCTCAAGGGCCTTCGCAAGCTTGGACCCTTGCGTCCTAGAGTCACGCTCCAAGGACTCATACTTCTTGACAAACTCCTGGAGCTCTTGCTGAACCTCGCTGACTCAGGCCTCTTTCTTCTCGCGCTTGGCACGCTCCTTGGCCGCTTTGCCTTTGGCCTCGGACAAGGCCTTCTTCAGGGTCACCACTTCGGTCGTGGCCCCTAGCAAAATTCATGACGATCCTGTGATCTAACAACCAGTTTCCTTTTTTATCAATAAATAGACGAGGTATCACTTACCTTTGTTCTCTTTGAGCTGCCTCTTGGTAAGGCCGAGCTCTTCCACGGACCGCTCAAGGTCCCGCTTCAGTGCGGAGACCTCCGCCGTGTGAGCGGCAGCGGCCAGCAGTGAAGCCTGCTTATTCACATAGACATATTGTCACAGCCCTAGAATTATTTGCAATAGTTGCATAAGAGAGCATCCATGCTTCATGTCTAAATTCTGAAAGTTGAATTGAGGTTAGTTAAAATCCTCAAAAATCACTTCAGAAATAATCAACGTTAAAAATCTTTTCAAATGAGTCCAAGGAAATGTTCCTGTTATTCTGTAAAAATATTGGCAAGCGGTAAAATTCAAACCAATATTTTTGGAGTTTCAGAAATATTTATTTTGGGCATTTCAAATTAATTCAATAACTATTTGAATTGCATCTATATTTATTATATAATAAATATATGTTAAATAATTCTGAAAAATTGTTGTGTAGCTTTGGAGAAGTCCATTTAGTTCACACAATTATTTTCATGAATTTTGAAA
>NW_024116947.1:0-6709 GCF_003073215.2 Triticum urartu
TCTCGTCCCGTCCCGCGTCTGCGGACGCCACCAGCGCCTCGGCCTCCTCGACCGGCACGTCCTCGCCCAGCGTCGCCCGCATGCACCCCCGCAGCTCCGCGGCGGAGATCCTGCCGTCCGCGTCCCGGTCCAGTGACAAGAACAGCGCCCTCAGCTCGCCCGTCTTTGTGGCAACCATTCTCGCCGGATGCTTTAGTAGTTGATCTTGACCCTGCCTGTGCTTCCTAGATCCTCTGCTTTGCTATAGAGCTGAAGGTTGCTGCTGCACGATCTTTGAGGTGCGCGTGTGCATATATACTCATGGCGCTACGCGGTCCTTGGAAGCTTCACGGCATGCAGGGCGGGAAGAGAGATGCCCTGGTCGCCGTGGACGTTCATGCCGTGTGGCGGATTGGACAACGGCAGGTTTTCTTTTTCTTCTGGGTGGTCAACCACGGCGGGTCAGTAGTCTTCGAAATGGATGCGTGGGGGCATACGTGACTTGGCGTGACGGCCGAGATGGTTCTCGTGGAGGAGAAAAGCAGGGGAAGGCACGGGGAAAATCTGCTTCGGGGACTGAAAAGTTCGAGGTTGGCTGCGCGTGCGGTCCGACTTGGCAGGGTTGACGTGGGAGTCGTGTGCGTTTGTTTTGCCGGGAAACTGTGGGCGCCGCCTCCGCGTTTGTTCCTTCCTTTTCATGCATGTCGCCATCGTGCCGCTGTAGTTGGATGGAGCGCTGACGCAAAAGCAAGGCTCACTCAGCACGGACGTTCGAGTACGGGCTGCCGCTGCTCGCCGATGTCGGTGCGGTGGTGCTGCCCGATGCACACAAGGTGCCTGTTGAATTGTCAAGGAGAGAAAGAGAGGCAGAAGAAAGTTCATGCTGACATGTGAGCCCCCATGAGTCATAACGGTCAACTTAACAGTCCATCGCAATGGAGTTGATTTTCCCGTCACGTCCCCCTAACAAGCAGGCCCCTCCTGCTGTAAATGCGTTTAAATCGTCTAAACCGGCCACTATCTGTGGTTGTTTTAAAAAAAAAATTAGGTCTAGCTGGTAGTTTTTGCTCACAATTTTAAAGTAGTAGTTCTGTAAGATCGAGACCTTAAATGTGGTAGTTTTTGTTAAATACTCCAACATGTAAGCATCAGTTTCACCTGTTTCACCTCTTTCATAGATTCATTTTTTCTTGGAAAAAGATGGATTTTTTTACCGTGCATCGGATACAATGTACATGTATCCGCTGTCCACTCGTGCTTTGAGATTTCTGCCATATCACTACACCACAACACTGCAACCCCAACATCCAGATTGGTCGGGAAAACAGCTTCTGCCTACAAACAGTCGCTCTGGAAAAACTATTGCCGATCAACCATGTTTGTTGGGGAAAGTTTAGACGGGAAACGCCTTTCCTGACCGGCATACCTTTGCCAACCGACTGTTTGATGGCTAACTAAGAATAATTCCCGACCGACTGTCAGTTGATGTTTTTTACCGACCAACTTTCTGTTGGCCCCTTTCCCGACTGATTGCCTGACGGCATTTGTTTTGCTGAGCAACATTCCGACCGCCCTGCCAAGAGCCTTTGCCAACCAACAATCAGACAGTGTGTTCTTTTCCCGACCAACATTACGCCAACATTTTGTTTAGCCAACCACAACTTTAATTAACACATGGTACTAATTGTCACATACATATATTTCTTCTCTTCAAAACATAAAACACAAAACACCATACATCAGCTACACCAAACATTTTTTTTATTCCGTTAAAAAGCTGTCACATACATATACTTCAGTCTGTTCTAAACATAGCCACCAAGAAAACATACATAATTTTCACAAAAGGTTCTAAAATAAGACGCAGTTGTACAAAATGAAAGCTAAAATATCCAGTTGACGTGGAGCACTGGCTTCATGGTCCCTTGTGAGTGCAGTCCTTCTGTTTGCTTCCTACAAAAAATAAACAAGTCTCAATTGTAATACAATATCAGAAACTGAATTTCCTTTGTTTTTTATTTAATTTGCAAACATTCCATATGTGAAACAGTCCTTTTTTTTGTTGAGTGAACCACAGGCTGCTAGAAATGATATTATATCTTAAAACATTTACATGTAAATAGTGTTGACTGCTTACACACTAGTCTCTAGAAATAATAGAAGGGCTTAGCTATCCATACCAAAACTGGAAAAAAGATCACCTTAGTCATGCAATCAGAACATGTAACAATTCTAGAGTTTGGTTGCGCTAGGGTTAGGGTTTGAGCCGGCGACCATGGGCAATCACGCCCCGCTGCCGGAACACCCTCGCGTGAGTCGATCGGAGAGCGCCAAGGAGTCTGCCCCTGCTACGCTCCCAAAGTCAAGGTCGTCTACGAGTCTGGGTTGGACTGGGGGTTATTCTTTTGGTCTCGTCTTCGTGATCAACCACGGCATGCAGGTCAGTATTCTCCACAAAATGGATTCGAAGCTTTCGTGTGTTGGCGTCCGTGTGTCGATTAATTCAAGAAACAAATAAAATAACGCGGGGGAAGACGCGGCGAAATCTGTTGCTTCCTTCCGGGACAAGAAAAGCCGGAAAGATGAGTGTTGTTTGCGCGTACTAGTACGTCGATTGGTGTCGCGTGTGTGTGGAGTGTTACTCTGGCCGGCCCGGCGTTCGGCGTTCGCGTGCGTGGGTTCGTAATCAAATTCATTGCATGTCGGCATCATGCCACTGCTGTTGGATGGAGCAATTGTATTTTGTCAAACTGTTTGGTTGGGAGCGTTGATGCAACGCGTACACATTTCACTTGCCGCCGTTCAATAATTGTGCGTGATTTTCGAGATAGACTTGCTTGGTTTCGTTAGGGCATCTACAAAGCGGACCACCACCCACAACCATTCAGACCTCCCAACGTATTTAGCCATTTAACAAGGGTCTGTATCGGTCCGCCGATCGAGCCGGACGCATTTTCTGCAAAGTCGAAACAGATGCGGGAGGCTTTGCGGGAGTCCGAACAGTAGCCATGCAGGACTCCGACACCCCGGCCACTCAAAACTCATCCCGGACGCCATGCGTCCATCCTCCCATCTTTCTTTACATCTGTTTTCTATGTTGCCTCCGCTGCCGCTCCACCACTCCTGCCGCCCGGTCACACCCTTGCTGGAACTCGACGACTCCATCTCCTCCAATGCTACACCCGAGCTCCATGCCGCTTCTCCTCCGCTGCAATTATGATCCTTTTATTCTCAACAAACTGATATATCACAGGATATCTTCTTGGTCCATTCTGTAGATAATTGAGGAAAATTAAAGGGTGTTGATGCTGGGGCAAGAATCATAGAGAATGTAGCAAATGAGGTGTATAGAGCTTCACAAGGGTGGAGACTAGGACTTCTTAGGGATCAGTGGTTGATGATGTAACGATGCTTTGGAATTTTTCTGGAAGCAGACTTTTGCTTGGTGATGTCTTTCCCATGGATGCTGATGTTCGCTTTGAATTTATCTTCTGTATTTGTAATTGTGGTTTGGCTCTAGGTTTTGTGCTGGTAGCTTCTAATGTTATTGAGTTTAAAACTTTAGTGGTTTGTGTAATATGTTTGTATCCGCCCTTGTTTGTGGTGTTGCAGTCTAGGTTCTTCATCTGGTGAGCTGTTTCTTCCCCAGATGTTTTGCCTCTTGCTTTGATGATGTTTTTAGCTTTGTTGTAGTTGCTGGTGGGAGTTAGTTTGTAAGATACGAACCAAATGATTTTTTTGTTGGAACTGCAGCCCTCTAGTTACCTCTTCTCTTACTTGAATGGAGGTGGAAGAAGAAAAACATTGGACATAAGATTTTCTGGCCAGCGCACGAACGCCGCCAAGAGCGCACGAATGCTCTAATCTTTTTTCTTCCTTACAATGGCTACATAGCTACACTCGGCTCATACCGGCGCACCTAGATCAATACATTAGGGGGTCTTTTATACCCGGCTGCACGCACACACACCAGCACACGCACCGTCCGTCACACGCGGCCACTAACAGCACTAACTAATTAGCTCACGCATGCACCAACTACACGCTCACTGCATCAATCCGGCTTGCCTGCTCCCTCCTCATGCTCCCATCCGTGCTACCATTTCATCCTACATCTGTCTTTTTTCCCTTTTCTTTTCTAATCTAATCACCCCCCCTCAGATTTTAAGGGGATGGAGCCGGGCCTTATTTTATTCCAATCAAATAAAGCCACGTATGCGGGAGCACGGATGGGCGCACGCTTGAGGAGCAGACAAGTCTCGTCCCCACCGCACCAGCCACTACCTGCATGCACGCTCAGATCCAGCCTCTTCCAACAGCCACATGACCCGCCATGCATGTAGCTAATCAGCCACGGCTGCGCCACTCAACGCGGCCAGTCCAACAGACCTCTACAGCCGCTACTACACATATGACTAAACACAGAGCTATGGCGGCGCGCACGACGCATGCAGTGACATGGCTTATTTCTAACATTCTCCTCCTAAGCCATGACCTCGTCATCGTCGGAGTTGTTGCAGCTCCCGTCGTTGTTGTCGTCACGAGCGTGACCCAGCTCGCAGACCCGACCTGGCGCAACGACGCCGGTCGCACCGTGCTTCATCACGACTCCGGCGACACACGCCGAGCTCCTTCTCCGCCGGCGACACACGCCTGGCGTCTCTCCGTTCACCGCACGTCCAGCGCACACCCGCCGCTCTGCGTCCGCCATGGCAGTCACAAACGCCGGAAGGATGTAGCCGAACTCGAGCACGGACTCGAGCACAACGGCGACATACGCCTCCTCCCAACGTCAATCGCACGCTCGTACGCGCGCCCGTGGTCCCGGCGCGCCCGAGGCCTTCAGTGCGCACCATAACACGCACCGGTCGCGCCCGGCTCGCCGCCATGGCTTATTGCCCTGCACCGCTGCGGCCTCAACTGCAGCGCATCACCTCCATGCTGCCATGCCGCTGTGTGTCATTCGAGCCGCCACCACGCAGGTCTTCCGCGGCCTCCTCATCGTGCCGCCGCAGCCACGGCGGCCTCCTCACAGTACCGCGCACCTCCATAGTCCGACACACGGCCCGAAGCTTCACCGCGCAGCCGCCGGCGAACGCTGCCACCGCCGGCTCGCCTCCGGCAAGGGGACGACACCCAAGATGAACCAACTCATGATACCATTCATTGTAACCGCATAGGCGGAGCTATCCAGTTGGAACAAAGAAAAATCGAGGCGTTTTGAGCGCTGGGGCGTTGGTTGCCAGAAAAAGTGCTTCGTCTACCTCCAGTCCTGCGTGAGGGAGAGTGGCAACAACAATTGGTATCAGAGAGGAAGGCTCTCTTTTGCTTAAAAAAATGTAAGTTCATTGAATTTGCAGTTTGGGTAAGTCGGTTTTGTGGAAGGAGGAACGGTCGGATGAAATAAAAGCTGGAGGAAGAAGAAAAAAAGACGACTGTTGGATCTTAGTCTACCGGCATAGAAAATTCAATAGAGGCCCTAAGTAAATTTTTGATAACTTACACATATTTGGTGCCTAAATAATATAGCAGGGACTTTTTCGGTATATTGGGTGCTATGACTCTCAAATGTAAACCATATAACCCGAGTGTGTATTTGGTTACTCCCAGATTTTAATTGAGAAAAAAACTATTCATATGCAGCCCTCTAAGTCCTTGTCTAATTACACCCATACACGTGGTGTTCCCTGCTCAATCCACACGGGTCCATAGGGAGCACCTCCGCCGGGGCGTACCTCGGCTCATCCGTTCATGCAGGTTCGGTTAAGCATCGCGTGGGCTGTTCCCAACCGAAACCCCTCAATCCACGCAAAAACACGGGGAAACATAATCGTCACCTCACCCATGAAAACAAACCACGCGGGACCAGTAGGTGAACTCTGAGCGACGGCGAAGCCCAATGCGAACTTGGCGGCAACGGCTACCTGCCAGGAGGGGTTTAACCGAACATGATTGGGTGAGCGAGGGATTGAGGGGATCTAGAGGTTTAATCCCGACATGGATTGGTTGAAGGAGTGGGGATCACCCAATCTCAGGGTGGATTGGATGCCCTAGGGGGTTGGTCTCCTGACTACCGAACAAGGTCTAAAGGGTTTGGAGCCAAGGATGACAAGTCAGCCCCTTCACATTCATGTTTTCCATTCATTCCGGGCATCTGAATTCCTTAAGAAACCCACAATCCAATTCCTGGAGCACCGATAATCGATCGAGACCAAAGGTATTCACATAGATCAATTACTGTGCATCAACTCCAAGAGTACAAATTTTGGACTACTGCTACTACCACGTAACAATTGAATGAATGAATGAGCACAGGGGCTATATGCAAGACGAAACTAAACTGGTACTGTATGCTTGGGCCCACGCGCTAGCTAGGTAGCTAGCTCATCATGATCTTGAACTCGTCGAAGCTGAGCACGCCGTCGCCGTCGAGGTCGAACCGGCAGATCATGGCGCGGCACTCGCCGGCGCCCCGCTCGCCCGGCTCGGTGCCGAGCCTGCTGAGCATCCGCCCGAGGCTGGCCGGCGTGATGCACCCCTGCCCCTCCATCTCGTACATCCCGAACGCCTCCCTCAGCGCCCGGGTCCTCTGCTCGTTGTCCTCGTCCTCGGCGCTCGCCCAGGCCGCCTGCTGCGCCAGCTCGAGGAACTCGGCCTCGCACAGCAGCCCGTCGCCGTCCGCGTCCGCCGACGCCACCAGTGCCTCGGCCTCCACTGCCGGCACGGCCTC
>NW_024116948.1:0-9230 GCF_003073215.2 Triticum urartu
CGGTCGCGCCGGTGTCGGAGTAGAGGTGCACGGGGGTCGATGGCGGCGGCAGGCGACGCAAACCGATCAAGTATAGATCGAAAAACCAAAAAGAAAAAACGTCGATCAAAACAACCGGTGAGAGAGCGAAAAAATCCGGAGCAAGGACTCGGGAAAAAGACTCTAGGGCAGCTAGTCAACACGATTGGCGGACGAACCCTAGGTACGGGGCACGGCTCCCGACGACGGTCATGGAGGCCGACCGCCCCGGGGGCGGCGCGCGGGTGCGGAAGCGGCGACGGCTAGGGTTTAGAACCCGGTAACTGATACCATGTTAGAAGAGAGAGGATTGGTGAAATAGTTGATATATTGTTTGAGCCTCGTGCGCATATATATAGGAGTATAATAACTAACTTGGAGTACAAGACAAGCCGAAACATATCCTAGTCTATCTCGTATTTCCTAACTAAACATAATACTCAACAGTGTGGAAATGTTTTACTATACGAATTTGCTAATTCTCTTCTAGATGATGATAATTAACAAAGTCTCATCTACTACTACACCACTTGATTAACCAAACAAAATTTTTTAAAAAAAATCCATACGAATTACCGCGCAAAATCCAAGAGTTAGATGAGACGTAGTATTTCTCAGCTAGAATAGAGCTACTTTTCTTCTTGTTTATCCTAGAGATATATTTTACTAATTTGAAATTTGTCATAAATAAGGTAGACACACCCCTTTACTGTATATATTCTTTGGGTGACGTTTTGTTTTTGAAATCTGATATTTAGTCAGCTCAGCTATTGGCATCTAGGTGTGGGCCGGTTTAGTCATTTCTCCTGCCAGTGTCCATTTACTGTTACCTTTAGGCCCGGGCCCCCGTGTGATGATTGGTAGTGTATCCTGGAACCTCTCTGTTGTTCACATGCATTTTTCTTGAGATACAAATATTGATAAACTTTACAAGAGGCATATCGATTAGGGTCATTATTTTGAACACGCATGATTTGGCTTAAGCCGCTGAAAACTATTGTTTTTCAACAGCAATAGTTAAGCAGTGGAAATGCAAATAGGAACTAGATTCCTCACCAGGTGTTGGCGGTTGTGTGGATGGATAAAAATCTGCAAAGTTACTGCACCACTTTGCAGGGTAATTTACTTTGTAAACACACATACACACACACAGGAGGAAAGGTTGAACAGAAATGACCAGTGTTCAGTACATCTGCATTAGATCCAACCAACCAGCAGAAGAGGAGCCCACGGAGCCAAAGAGAATAGGAAAAGGGACACGAAATTCCCATCAGTGGGGGCCATCAGATTCTCTCCCTGCACTTGATACACAAAAGAAGGAAAAGATTAAAGCCACAAGCAAGGAATTGAACAGGACCAGGCCCCTCTCCAGAACCAGAAATGTTGGTAAGGAAAAGAATGCTTAATTAAGTGTTCGATCACACATCAAAGCCAGCGGAGAAAAGAAAGGCCGGCGAGGGTAGAGACAAGACTTGATGCCTGATCTGATTTTTAAGAACACACACACTGGCTTTCTAGATCTTAACACCTACACAAAATAGACCATGCAGGTAAACTTAAGGCCAAAATATGTAGTGGTAAAAATTAGGTCATGAAGTTGGGTAAAAATCAAAATTTAAAGAGGAACATCAATGAGATGTACAGTGGGCTCTGGGCCTTTTTGTTTTAGCTCTTCCTTTTTTAGCCCTTCCTACAATTTCCTTGGCCATCTCTGACTGCACTGCAGGTCCAACAAATTAATGCTCTTGCCCAGAATAGCAGCAGATAAATATATCCAGCGCTGATCATTTCAGTGTATGCAGGCCTGATCTATTGATGCTCATGACATGAATTTTGTAACAACCGCACAAAGGGGGATGTAGAGAAAGAACAAATGTATAGTCAGTGGTTTTGCTGATTCTGGCCTTCTACATGATAGGTTACACCATAATGCTCTCGTCTTCTGCTAGTCTGGGAAAATATTGTTAAAATTAAGTCCACGAAGTTCAAGCGTATGTGTATAGGAAGAACTCTAGAGCTCCTAATGAATGAGAAGAAAACGCCTTATATTTTGTTGATATTAATATGTACTCCCAGTGTAAATAAATATAAGACGCTTTTTATTACTATAATCGCCTTAATCATTAATAATGTACTCCTTACAAACATCTTATATTTTGAGGCAGAAGGAGTACTAATTGAAAAGACATGTAATACTGCCAGCGGCAAAGCCCATCGAAGCTTCAACGTCTCCAACCACCCGACACAGCCAGTACAGTCTAGCTAGACAACCCCGCCATGCATGCTGGTGATCCCATTTTTTCGACAAAGGAAATATATTAATATCACGAAGATACCAATTACATCCGCGCTCTGTACCAACAAAATGTCCAAAAGCATCAAGGATACACATAGCCAAAAAAGAAAATAAAAAAACATAATAAAGAAAAAAGACCCCGCCATGGTGAACAATCACTAACAGCCACTCTAACCACATCTCATGATCCCATGTCTATGCTATCAGCTTCGTCTAGTTTAATTTTGTTACCTTGTGGTGTCTTTATATTTTATATACTTTTTTGCGGATATATTTTTTATACTTTGACTGAACATGTGTTCTATTCCAACACCAAATCCAATGGTAGTTCTAGTCAACAAGGGAGAGGAGAAGATGGGTCGGGGTGGGAGCACTCTGGTTGGATGTGGTAAGAAGAGTGCATGCATGTATTCGCTGCATCTGCTTGCATGCATGCATGCATGCATGCACAATGATGATCATCATTCATCTGAGATAGTGTCATGCTAGCTCAAGCATATGGCCATATGGGAGTCCGAGCCTGATCCCTGGGACCATGGCTGGCTGGCTGGCCGGCGATATGCATGCATGTGCAATCCCTGGAATTGATCGAGCACATAGTTTGAGAAAGAATGAAAAAGACCAGATGAGCTTCTTTATTGCCGTGCGTTGACAAGCATCATCTTCATGTGTCCCACACTGGCACTGTCGCCCTCATCACATCTTCTCGTTTTTACTCCCAGTGCAATTAGTAAACAATGTCTTCATCTTCTTCTGGCCAGACGGTTCGTTCTGCATGCCTAGCAATTATATACGAGATCAGCTCAGCATTATATAGCAGAATTAAAACTAGAAATTACATACTGGATTAGCCCTATAGTAATATTTCTTGATCAGTCCGCAATGTGATAATCAAGTCCCTCAGGGGAAAAAACATCTGAATCCTTTCTTTTTTATCTTGATTTAGGAAGAAAAAAAATCATTAACCTGTAGGCGTCTTTAATCTCACACATCGGTATAGGATGTTTAGACCTTTATTGATAGCAAATTACATACATATGGTTGACATACTAGTAACTAGAGGCTGCATCCAGCATTTTGAATGGATCCCAACCAAATGCTTTTGGCAAAAGATGTGGTAGTAGGCATGCATGCCAAAGATGAAAAGCCTAATGGTAGAATATTCTCGGCGAGATGTGGTGGATAAAGGACATAAAGTTGGACTTGCTTGGGAATAAACCTAGGGATTATATCCCACGGCAAGCATGCACGCAAAGGGAGTCGATCTGGATATACTTAGCCAGCCAGGCTTTCCAGGAAAAGCTCTACGGGAATTAGTAGGAGCAAACCCCAATATACATGCCAATTGCCCTCTCAAAAGATCACTGCATGGCTTTTTCCTCCTTTGCTTTCCATTCTTTCTTTATTCCCCTCTTTGCCCTTTTGCAATCCAGGCATGCCCCCTCTTTTGCTTCCTGACACTTGCTTTGTGCTGCTGATTCTGACAATCAGGGTCATGGGAGTACCTGAACTTGGCCTGTAGTCTTATATAATGAATTTTTTGATGTAGAATGTGCCTTGCAGCAAAGAAAAAGAATCTGGATGAAGTGCCTACCTCAGAAGAGTCCAAGAGCTGGCTCCTGGCAACAGTGATGATATCATAGGGCACGGTAGAGGAGCCGGTTCCAGATAAACAACAGCTTTCCTGCAAATGTATCAGCAGATGCGAAGCGCCAAAGAGTGGTACTGTACCATGTTGCAGAGCCATTTTGCATTGCAGATTCATAGTTTAATCAGAGAACAGCATAAGCACAGGCAACCAATCAATCATCAAATAATCATGGACTGCTTCAGTACTGCGTGGGCGGCGGGATGCCTTGCTTTCAAGTGCATCAATGTTTTGGTCCAGGGATTTCAGCAGCAACATCAGGATTTGGGGAGGCGGTCCAGGAACCCAAAGGCTCCCTCAAACATGTGGGAGGAGGGCACATATGTTCTTGGTGGGCACACATCCCCAGTGCATCATCGCCGGCCCGGCCGCTGCTGAGCACGATCCCCAATGATGCTCGGAAGTGCGTGCACGAGCAACAGCAAGCCTTGAGATCCATTAGGAATTGGTCAGCTACCCCCAAGGTTCCTCCTGAAAGGGACACCATGGGCGCCCGTGCAGCCCTACTTGTCCATTGCAATTTGTCGTTCTACGTTGCTTGCATGCCTGTAAAGTTCAGCAGTTGCAGATCAGCACAGGTTAACCTGTAAAAGATATCGTGGCAGATATGAATTAGAAACCAGCTGGGGATATATATGAACAGTAAATGGAAAGTAACGAAGTAGCAACAGATGAACAGTAAATGGAAAGTAACGGGGTAGCACAAGGGTGCGTGGTAAAAAGAACTAGAAACCTGGAGCCAAAAGTAGCACATGCAGTAAAATATTTTTAGTGGCACTACTAGTGAGGTTGAACATACATATCCAGACTTTGGTGTGACTACAGGAAGTTGCATGTCGATTCTGTCAGTAATCTCATTCAATCATGTGTGGAAATATTACAGCAGTACCATTTTTGAATGAATGATACCCAGCAAACCTCAACTTGAATTCAACTCTTTTTTTTATCATGTGTAGTAATTGATACGTCGACAGAGAACTATGAGTATGTTTAGGTACTATGTTCCCCTGTTCTTGAGTATGGACGAGCTTGTTTCTTTCACATTTCCCCCCTCAAATGTATGTAACCGGAAAGGTCGAAACAAATGCAGCATAACACGGTGAGATGCTCTTGGATTTGCAAGTGATGATGTAAAATGGCTACTTTTGAGGTGGAGTGTTTGCAATCCTCCAAGAATAAGGCTCCAAGATTCCCATGACCCTCGACCCAGCCACGTCGCCAGCAGGGACAGCAGCCGAGATTTCTATTAGATCTTCCTTGCTCAGCTTTACCTTTACAACCTTGAAGTTATCATCAACCTTCAAAGAACAGTTAGGCACTTGCACATAAATTAAATAGACACGGCATAGATGGCATGTCTTTTACGTACGAGCAATAGTACATTTTTTTTCTATATGAAGAACACAAGAATTTAAGGCTATGTACGGTTACAGAGGATCAGATCCCCTAGTGGACCTAATCCCTGCATGCCACGTTCGGTGGAGGTTTTGGAGGGGCTTTGAGAGGATGACCCTCAAGGGGACAAAACCTTGAAACTCTCAAAAATCCCCGACGGCCCGTTTGGCATGCAGGTTTTGTCCGGGAGAAGCTCTTCGATCCCCACCAAAACTCTCCCAAGCCACGCAGTTCAGAAAACATGTCGCTGCCCTCACGAAACGAAACGAAGCGACACAGCTCTTCGACACGCCGCCGCCGCCTCCAACGCGTCGGGTACGTACATCTGTGCCACCCCCTCCCGTCCCCCTCCGTAAGACCCCTTTCCGTCCCCAGTGGATCTTGGCATGTCTAGTCTGATGTTGGGGACTGCATTGCCATGGCTTTGGCTCCCAATGCTGCAAGCATTGCTCCAGCCGCCATGACCACACCTACCCCTCATCACGTCGGCGGTTTGAAGGTGCGGGCCCGGCCCAATCACTTACAGGCCTAAATGCGGGTCTGCTACTGCTATCAAAATCAATCGGTGGCGGGTGTTTTTGGGCTCCTGTCATTTATTATTCTCACAGCAGAAGAAGAGCTAGGGAAGTGTGCCACCGGCGTCATCTCCACGTGGCCGATCTCCCTAGCCGAATCCTACTAACAGGTCCGTCGTGTGCAAGAGGAACGCCAGACGGCTTACTACTAGGTCAATAAAAAAGCCTAGGCATAGAGGTGGCTAAACCTATCCTATGCAACACACTGATCACACTTTCGAGAGCGTTGTCCCTCTTGCACCACCTCTACTTATATAGAGGTCTGTTTTGGGCTCAACACATGAAGCCCACTAGAACTACATAAGCCCAAAATCTACCCAACCCATATCCAAGTCCTAGTAAATCACATCTGACCAGTGAAATCGGATCTGGCCGCATAGGTTCCTTCCTTAAGCCCGTGATCCCTTAGGTTCACTTACACTTGGTCGCAAGTCGGATATCAATCCGATTTGACTAGTCAATAGCGGCTCGTAGCAAAACATGTTGATTCCCAAGTTTAAGATGAAAGCCGGTTTGACGAACATGTACAATGTGTCAACTTCCTTTCCTTTTGCCTCACGATGTGTGTTACCAGGATCAAGGCAATTCAGTCATCCTTGTTCCAATCGGCCTCTTTCTGGCCCTATGATGTTGATTTCCAAAACTGGATTATCTCATGATCTTTGTCGCATGGCCATGCTTTATTCAAGTCGGATCACACGAGGGGCCTAGAGGACATCTCTTCAAATCGGAGGGGCAAATCCCTTCTTGCTCGACTATGTCTCGCAGCATGGGTCTGGATCAGCCCGAGACCGATCTTTATAACAACCAAGTCACAGAGTAGCATTTTATCAGCCCTAAGCAAGCCAGTCACCATTCCAAGTACATGCACCGACCTCAGCTATGAGTGTGTCCACATGTCTTGTGTTGTTGGACACTTGGACATGAAGCAAAAATTATGAATTGGCACTATAATATTGCTCAAACGTTAAAATGTGTCCAACGGAACTTACATCTTGAATATGTTTAAGTTGTCATGACAGAGGAGCAATCCAAGAATTTTGGCCTCTCAAGTTGTAGTGTATAGCCCTCTGCAATAAGTCATGCAGTATTCCTCGCAAATAAATAAAACATGTAGTATAAATTTCTAACTTCGCAGATACAGGTTATGCAACATGAATCACATCATGCTAAAATGTGAATTTTCACAGGTAAATGTGTATAATAATTGTGTTAATTGTGCGAGTGGTCAGGCCATGATCCAATGGCAAACACTCCTGTTTGGGATAGAGACTTTCTGAAAGATCATAAAACTGATTAGTGTCGCTTGCACATGGGTCTCTATGTGCTAATATTAGAACTAAGGCTACCGTGCAGGACTGCAGATAGGATCCCCGGAATTAAACTCATCAATGACCATGTTCTTTAAGCCATTTCTCAACACTTACAGGCGATAGCTCTGATGGTGGGTGCCCTTTTGTGGGATTAAGCAACCTATACAACGGTAAAAAAAAATAGTGACCCGATTAGCGATCCTGCATCGGAACGTGCCAGCTGATACCCGGAGAAAGCAAATATCAAACAGTGATTGTTCTGTAATCTAGAAATATATATAAATTACCTCCCCGGATCCTTACACCACAGCCATGTGTTGTCCTGAAACAATAATTCAGGCACAGTAATCCAGTTAAGATAACTAGGGGAATCCAAATAACATAAGTGATATTTCATAAGAACTATGCGTGCAATTAATTGTGTGCGTACAGGTTGTGGTGATGACTGTCTTGCCATGGCCGGTTATAGGTTGGCTGCACAGGGTGTGGCTCCGAGAGGCTCTAGCTGACTGCTGCTAAACAAGGCTAGGGTGACAGCGAAGCTGGTCGGTCGGCTGTGGTCCATGAGCCATCATGCTTAGGTATTATGTTCGTAAGAGGTTGCTTAGTGAGGAATCTATGTACCCAAAACCTAAGTAAGTGCTATCTGACAGTGCAAACTACTAAATCAATTTTAGAGGCTGTAACAAGGCAGAAGATCCACTCATGTTCTGATCTATCGCCAGTGTTAACCTGAATAAACTGCAAGTTATACCAACAAGAAATCAAGATAACAGAGTCTGGTGGAACTGTAAACTTGTGTTCATCCAAAATTATGCATCAAATCCCTGGGACTTGTGTTCATCCAACATTATGCATCAAATCCGTGGGACTTGTGATCACTTTCATCCATGATAGTGACCGGACCAAGATGTCTAGTCTCAGTCAACTTTGGCTGAATCCTAACTTTACCTAGCCCAATCTAAATCACTGAAGTGTCGAAATTGCGATGGGTATAAGTTATAGTCTACTTTCATCTCTAGGTGTTGAATCTATAAGTATGCAAACATTTTGTAATATTGCAAGGATTGTAGCATACTCCCTCCGTTCACAAATATAAGATGTTTTGAATATTTCAATATGGACTACATACAGACTGAAATGAGTGAACAAACACACTAAAATGTGTCTATATATACATCCGATTCAGAAAAAAGTAAAAACATCTTATACTCCCTTCTTGTAACAGAGGGGGTATTTGTGAACAGAGGGAGTCTACAATAAAACTAATGTGCTCCCAGTTAATTACATGATACAGAAACAAGCATCAATAAAATTACCTGGAGTATTATTGAGGTACTTGGAGAAAACACAAGGACGATAGGTTGGCTCGCAGTGAGAAATTTCAGCAGTAAAAGGGATAAGTTGTAGTAGATTCTCTCTGACATTTACGGCAGCTAGCCACGCCACTGGGCTTGCAGGATTCGGGGTGGACTTCATGTAAAATACATCATCGTCCAGGCTCAGGTTGGAAAGAGAGCACATAAACTTGTCCAGGGATAGCTTCTTGGCATTGTCAGTTCACAGTTCAGGCAACAAGTAAGAGCATCTCTCATCGTCCGTTACTGTAATGTCATAAGTGTCTACAGTGAAGCTGTGCTGCCAATCAGCAAAATTGTGTGATGAAAGAATCTTATGCCATGCTGTGGCCTTCCAACCATAATCAATGGCACCATCATCTGAGCCTTCAGCATAGTCACCTCGATGGTACTCAACTTCAACAAACTTGATTAAATCTCCGTTGCAGATGACGTCTCGGCATGCCCCAGCGGACGATGTTCCGAACCAATGCTCGTTGCTGGGCATTGGACCAGGCAGATCAATGAAACGAATCAAAGGATCCTCCTCGTTGAGCACATCGCACATCGCACACCAGAATACCCCACCAAAGATCAACCCAGCCCAACGAGCTTCCCACCGCGATTACCTTGTGTGTCCTATGGTTC
>NW_024116949.1:0-8614 GCF_003073215.2 Triticum urartu
CGTTCAATAACCAATAGCGGAACCTGGATGCTCATATTGGCTCCTACATATTCTACGAAGATCTTTATCGGTCAGACCGCATAACAACATACGTTGTTCCCTTTGTCATCGGTATGTTACTTGCCCGAGATTCGATCGTCGGTATCTCAATACCTAGTTCAATCTCGTTACCGGGAAGTCTCTTTACTCGTTCTGTAATACATCATCCCGCAACTAACTCATTAGTTGCAATGCTTGCAAGGCTTAAGTTATGTGCATTACCGAGAGGGCCAGAGATACCTCTCCGACAATCGGAGTGACAAATCCTAATCTCGAAATACGCCAACCCAACAAGTACCTTCGGAGACACCTGTAGAGCACCTTTATAATCACCCAGTTACGTTGTGACGTTTGGTAGCACACAAAGTGTTCCTCCGGTAAACGGGAGTTGCATAATCTCATAGTCATAGGAACATGTATAAGTCATGAAGAAAGCAATAGCAACAAACTAAACGATCAAGTGCTAAGCTAACGAAATGGGTCAAGTCAATCACATCATTCTCCTAATGATGTGATCCCGTTAATCAAATGACAACTCATGTCTATGGTTAGGAAACTTAACCATCTTCGATCAACGAGCTAGTCAAGTAGAGGCATACTAGTGACACTATGTTTGTCTATGTGTTCACACATGTATTATGTTTCCGGTTAATACAATTCTAGCATGAATAATAAACATTTATTATGATATAAGGAAATAAATAATAACTTTATTATTGCCTCTAGGGCATATTTCCTTCACTCTCATACATCCAGAGGTACTCGTCCCATGGATATGCGATTGTGCCATAGGCAAGCATCTACATTGTAGTTGTGCACTTCTGGTAACAAGAGAACCCAATGGTTCCAACGACATCCTTTTTCAATATGAAGTAATTATCATAAACCGGGATAGCATGGTAGTTGTGACCGAACACTTGTCGCCGCATCCAAAATCGACAATAGAAATAGGGCACGAATAACGCTTTAGGGGCAATGTGGACGTTGACTAGCGTGAGAGGCCCTCGTGCCCTATTTCGATTCAACAAGCGATGTCCCTTTATTGATCCCTTATAGTTGAGAACACGCTCCTCATCACATACCACTGCAAGGATCAAGATGGACCTAGAGTGGGTGAATAGGTACAATTATATATGGATCTAGATGCACCTAGACATGGGAATTAGGCTTGCAAGAGTATGGTTCCATTAGATAGGTGATGAAGCATGAGCTCAAAACTTCACTCAAGCCATGTTAGTTGGGTTTGGAGTGCATTCTAACCCCACCCTGGTGCTAAATACGGGGTTGCACCACTCGTTTTGTGTGCACTAAAAAATAGAGATAGTGGAAAGCATGAATAATCTATTATAACAACGATTTTATAGATGGGGGTGTATGCCGATTCTATGAATTTTTCTGACCTCACAATCACATATTGGACGAGAGGCAAATCGATCAGAGCATAGTAAGTAGTTTATTAGTTGTTTAGGGTAATGAGAGGTTTACTCGTAGTAAGGTAAAAATGAGATCCGATAACTTTTTATGAGTTTTTGTCTAGAGAAATCATTTTTTAGAAAGTGTTCCAAATCGGCCGACTGATCTCGACCGAGAAGTCACGCACACCATGTGCATTTGTGGGCCCCTGTGCGGATTGTCTCATCCCAGCCTACACGCCTAACACACCACCCTCCCCCCTCATCCATAGAGGAAGCCTCCCAAGCCACTTGTTTGTCTTTTTTCCTGTGCACCGACTTTCTCATCTCCTCTATATTCTCTCTCACGTGTCTTCTACCTCACTCAAATCCATGGACCTCCTTCCTCCTTCGTTGCAGCAAGGCCCGTCAGGGTCGCGAGGGTTGTCGCCTACCTCCACAGCCCCGCTCGCGTGGTTCTCCATCCTCGTGCACGCCGCCTAACCCCTCTCACACTCTTTGTTTGTGGGCTCGATCATGTGCTGCAAGGAGAAGAGAAAGAAATGTGTGTGTGTGGATCTCCATCCCCGTGCACGCCGCCTAACCCCTCTCCCACTATCCATTTGTGGGCTCGGTTATGTGCTGCAAGGAGGGAAGATAAGGTGTGCATGGATCTCCATCTCCATGCATGCGGCCTAACCCCTCTCACACTCTCTGTCATTGGCTCGATCATGTGCTAGAAGAAGGGGAGAAAAGGTGCATGTGGATCCCCATTCCCATTCACGTCGCCTAACCCCTTTCCCACTCTCTATTTTGTGGACTCGATGATGTGTTGCAAGGAGGGGAGAGAAGGTGCACGTGGATCTTCATCCTTGTGCACACCGCCTAAGCCCTCCCACACTCTCTGTTTGTGTGCTCGATCACGTGTTGCGATGAGGGGAGAGAAGGTGTGTGTGGATGTGCTTGACGACTAGCGCTACTAGTCGCCAAGAGCTGATGTGACCAATCGCGAGTGATGCTAGGAGCGACTTGGCGATTCTACGATTGACGATGTTGGAAGGGGCTAGTGGAAACAACCATGGCCGACTGGTGGCGTCAAATGTTGCAACCGTAGGTCGTAGGTGCGGTGATCGACGACGTTATGTGCTGCAGACGACGTCGCTAGGCGTGACGAGCGTCCAATGTTGTGACCTGCTAGCCGTTCGGTTTTTTCGTCGGTTTTTTTCGTAACAAAAGTTCATCAAAATCTATCAACATGAGATCTAGTTTTGAAGATCTCGACACATGAATCCAATGGTGAAAACGGTTCAAGATTTAGACGCACGATTTAAGAGTAAAATGTTTTGAATAAACGGATTTGCGAAAAAAAGGAAAACCCTCAGCTTGCGACAAGCGGCGCGCATGCTCATGCTTAATTAGTTTTTTTTAGGGATTCATACCCAGTTAGTGATTTCGTACTCTATTCGGCTCTTTTTTTTTTAGTAGAGCGGAGCGGTGTGAAACAGGCCCGCTAAGGACTTGCGGCTTTTAACGGGCTTTGCTGACTTTAACTTTGCAGGCCGCGGGAACTAGCGTTGAACTCGTATTGGGCCCGGCCAGCACACAAGGCGGTTTAGCCCACCGACTAGCGCCAGTTATCTCCCTCTCTCTCTCCCTGGCAGCAAATAAAAGCAGAACCCAATCCACTGGGACCCGCACCCAAGTCGTCCTTCTCTTCCACCCTAGAAAGAAAGAAGTCGTCTCTCTCCTCCCAACTCCGCATCCGCCCTCGCCTCGAGCCTCCATCGGCAAACCTCGCCGAGACGCAGACCGACCACGACACCGCCGCCGTCCAAGGCCCAGAGATCCGAGCCCCCCTCGCCCTCCCTTCCGTGCCTCCTGCCAACGACGGGAGGCGGAGAATCCCCCACCCCACAGATCCAGGATCTGCCCGCCGCCGGAGAACCCTAGAGGGTCCACCCAGGCCCAGAGGTGACTTCCCTGACCTTTCGGAACTACGCTAGCACTGGTATCACTACGAATATACTCCTACTTCGTTGATTGGGTCACTGGCATGCGCAAAGCCCTAGCGCGGTGGGATCCCGTGGGTTCTTGGTAACCGGGTGCATGTTTATGTCATGAACGGGAGCCGGATTTATGTTCTTCCAGTTCGGTGCTGTTCGTGGGAACCCCCGATGGCGAGGCTGGGTAGCTTAGGCGCTATGGTAGTGACTATGGTGTAGACTGCTCTGTTGTTAGAAGAGTGTGATAAGAAGGATGGATGCAGAGATCTAGCCAGGCTGTCCTCATGAACCTGATGTGTTCCACAAATTAGCTTTTCTTGTACTACTTCACTTCCTATGTTGACTGGTAAAGGTTACTTGCATTCGGATGCCTGGTGTACCTGATAACCTGATTGTTAGTGTCATCCTGAACGGTGACGAAAACTTCGAAAAGACTGAAGTTTATCAGCCTATTATTCGTAGTGTATGTGTCGGACAAGCACAATAGTAGCGTAGTAGGAAGTTTGGAAGAGCTGCTGCTTCTGGAGTATTGTTCCTTTTTTCTACTAGTATAGAAACCAGTGACCTTAATTTGATGGGTTTTTTTCTATATCGGTGGGTGCATCTTTGTTACTCTGCTTGCTTACACCACATCACTATTAAACTTCTTTGTCCTTCTTGCAGGGCTTTCTCCCTATTGAATCCAAGTTTTCATTGTAATGGAGGCAGCTTTGAATATGTCACTTGATGATATGATTAAGAACAGAAGTGGGAGGGGAAGAGGAAGGGGAAGGGGACAGAGGGTTGGTCGAGGCCGAGGTGATGGCCAAAGGTCAGGCAGAGGTGATGGCCAAAGGCTAGGCCGTGGTTTAGGCCGTGGACGCGGTGCTGGAACCTTCCGTGGAAGGGGAGTGCCTTACCAAAGGCCACTTGGTGTCAATACTCGCTCGTCATCGTATGCTATTGCCAAGGCAAGCACAAAACCATCGCTGTTTTACTGTATACCCTCAAGAACCCAAATTACAATACATACTTGACAAGAAGTGGCTATGAACATAATAAATGGGACAGCTCAGACCTCAGGGCTCAGTTCAGATCATATCTTCCATACTTATGAACTCTGGAGCTTCAAAGAGGATCCGAGAGGTTTCTCAATTTGAAAATGCCCTGAGAACTGCCTCTTAGCTGCTGACAATTTTGTGGCGAGATATTTCTTGGTTTGTTCTGGTTAATGCTTCAAACTGAAAAACACATTGTCTCTTCTCATGGTCAGCATGCTGATGGACTATGTATTAACCTGTTGGATACTTATTTCTCTGGATAAGGTCTTTGGTTCATACAGGGGCTATCAGCTAGCACCCATTTTATGCAATGGTGTATGGTTTTATAGTTTTGCTGATGCTAGTTGACTCGTCAAATACTGTGGATTGATGAGCTTTGGGGATTATGCTAACAATTTATCATCACAATCTGGGTGTGCATGCTGTGGAATATCATCAGTCATTCAACAAAACAAAGGATTTTGCATGGACACATGATCGGTTTGAGGATAGCATGGTGGCTGCTGGACTTCCTGGGATAGAAACTGGTACCAAGCTGTATGTTTCAAACTTGCACTACGGAGTGACAAAGGAAGATTTACAGGTAGCTGGATTGTTATATTATGCATGCTGGAATATCCGACAGCTTCAATCATATTGGACTTTCTCGACCTGATCTTATCTGCCAACAACTGTTTCAGGAACTTTTCTCTGAAATGGGTCATTTGAAGAACTGCATTGTTCATTATGACAATAATAGACACCCAACTGTAAGTCTTTTATGAATGCTTGTTTTTCTTCTGCAAGTTTTTACAATTAAGCACTCACTTCTGCAAATCTTATGCTACGAGCAAGTGCCTTCTGCCCAAACATATGCCTGATCATTCATGATGAACATATCATGTGCATGGTTGTTTGTAATGAACTTAGGATCTACCAACTATAAGCTAGAATTTGGCCCAGCACAGACTGATAATAACACACATAATTACTCTTGTAAGTGTATGAAATGATAACAGGGTATCCTTTTCTCCTGCAATATGTTTTGTATGTTTATTCATGTCAAACTTGATGTTGCTTGCCCAAAGCTGAATCTGGCTTTGATTTATTGCTAGTTTAGACCTTTGACCTTAGAACTTGTGTCCACCAAGCTCTTCACGGCCCCAAAACATACATGACAGTATGACACACAGAAGCTTTGTGTGAACAGCCTTTTTTTAATATAATCTTACTATCAATGGTCTCTCCACTTGTGGCCTGAAGGTCCTGTGGTTTGAACCCAGCCTCCTTGCAGAATTATTATGCAAGGGTAAGGCTCTCTAGAAATTACCTTCCTAAGATCCCACCTTGTGTGGGAGCTTTCAGCACTGGGTACGCCCTTTTTTTACTTTCTTACTTTTGATAGTCATTGGGCAACTTATTTAACCTAATACTCCAATCTTAAGTAGTAGCATTATTTGTTTACCTCATTCATCTTATTTGAATATTTATCTACCTTTGCCTGCCAAACGTTAGTGAAAGTGCTGGTGCCTCTATTAAATTATGACAGGCCATAAAATAGAGCATATTCTGGTGGTCCTACTCTACAGCTTTGCTCGGAAAAAGACTAGTGCATGCCAGAATATTATATGGTCATATTTTTTATGGATATTCTTGAGCAGGGTTCAGCTGAGGTGATATTCACTAGGAGGAGTGAAGCTGTTCAAGCATTGAAACGATATAATAATGTACGCCTTGATGGGAAAGAAATGAAGATCGAAATGATTGGAGCAAATTTGGGTTTGGCTGCTGCTCCTGCACCTCGTGTTAATGTTGTTTCAGGCGCAAGAGGAAGAGGACAGAGAGAAGTTGTGATGTATGGCTCTTCTTTGCAAGTGCATCTTTTAGTTAGAGGATCCATGCTCATTAAATTTACCAATCACATTATAGTAGCTTGAAATTTCTGCCTTTCTGTTTCTGACTACATGATGTTTTCAGGTCCCATCCAAATGGGTTTGGTCGAGGTGCAACTGACTCGTCTAGTTTCCTTCCTGGGTAGGTTCTTAGGATTCAATATTTTCATAATTTCTTTTGCTGGATAAAAATACGAGCAGTGCAGCTTTGAACCTTGACTCAAATGGCAATCGATTAAAGTCTGGCAACAGGTGGTTGCTATGAACCTTTGTGTGCCTGTACGACATGTGAAATTTTGTTCCCTGGTGTTGTGACTACACATCTTTCTGAACCTTGTGGTAGTGCTAGATATTTCTAGATGTATCGTTGAGCTTAATGCATGTCGTAGTTCATGGTAGGAGCTGGCAACTAATCATACTTGTTTCAGTTCCAACTAAAAAGCTGATTGCACATATTTGATTGTTGCCTGTGCATAGCAGAGCCAAATATATTTTACTGTTGGTCGTGTGAGCTATTTTTCTTGTCTTCGGAGGCAAAGTTTCTGTATCATAGTTCTGTGAAAATATTCCATACATAATTATCTGTAAGATACTTATTTATTACCTTGACCTTGATTAACACATTGTGTTTTACCTTCAGGTGGAAGCGCAACAACGGCTTTGCTCAAAGAGGAGGATCGGTCCGTGGGCGTGGCCGTGGCCGTGGCCGTAGCACCTTTGGTCGAGGTCGTGGACGTGGCGTCTATGTACGGAAGGGGTTGGTGAAATCGGCTGACCAATTGGACAAGGAGCTGGACACCTATCATTCTGGAGCAATGAATGTTGACTAAGATGCTGCATCTTATCACATTGAACCTAGAACTTGGCTGAGGCTTTGAATTTGAGCTTGTTTTATGTGTGGTTTGCTGCTGAGTTGCCGTTGGTCATCTCCCAGTTGTGTGCGCATATGTTACATGTCTTTTACATCAAGCTTGAAAACCGTAGATTTGAACTGCAGTTCCTAGTTCTAGTCCAGCAGTAACATTGTAATTGGTGGTTAACAGCTTTGAGCAACCATTTGTTTTCGGTGGCTGTTGCCGTTTAGTATGTTTTCTTCTGATGATTTATTGATAATTTGATTATTCAAGTAAGACAAAAATTTTGTTTCCTTCTGAAAGAAGAGGGAAATGCAATCCAGCGTAGGCAGTCTGTTTGGAGGAGTTCATCATAACCTTCAGGTTGGTACTGCTCGCTGGCGATGCTAAACCTGTACCGCCACTGCTCCGTCCCTCTCCCCGACACACTGCTCCTCAAGTGCGCCGCCACTCGCCTCAACCGCCCGCAACACATGAGTGAGGTGTTGTCAAATGTAGGGTTGGTCCCACTTGTCATTGAGTATGCGGAAAATTTTGGAGGTAGATTTTTGAGAGTTTGGAGCCGAAATAGCATAGACCAACTTTGACGCACATTTTGTTAGAAGGCAAATTTACAGTGTTGAGCATTTGGAGGCGTGCAAAAGTTCATATGGACAGGAGGCCCGGAGCTGTTTGGAAGCAATACTGTGTGGTAGAAGGGTTGGATGACTGCCCGTGGCTTTTGGTTGAAATTTCTAAATGACTATAAGGTTGAGTGGTTCTTGTCAAACTTTATTGTAGACACCGAATTTGACACCCAAATTTCAGTGTGTAGACACCGAATTCAGACACCCAAATTTGAAAAAAATAAAAAATAAAGACAAGCAATAGTGTAAAAGAGCAATATTCTTTCATGTAGAGCTCTTTATACAATCTCATTGATCCTTGAATCGAATCTACGTACGTCAATCAAAGCATAATCTTTCCAGCTTTGCAAGCTGAAGAGCAACTGAATACATGATCTACTAGTTCAAAAGAAACAATACATAGTGGCAGTGTCACCCTGCATACCTCAAATAACAATTGCTGGGTTCTTCCGGTCAAGAACGCCAGCAGATACCTCAGCTCCCAAGAAACTTAAGACTCCTCCTCGTCGGGGTCGTCGGAATCATCGGACGGATCCTCATCAGTTGTCAGTCCGGACATCTCGTCTTGTTCACTGTCAGAAGCAGCCTCCAGAGAAGGCTTCACAGAAGACTTGAACTTGCTCAGGGCCGCAGTCTTGCTTGCTCTCTGAGCGCGTGCCGTGGCCACGCTGGGAGTGGCCGAGACCTGGCTCACCGATGTTACATCCAAGCTCTCTGCTTCGGCTTCCGCTTCGCTGTCATCGCTAGACGATGCCGCCCGGCTTGCTCTTCTCCCGGCTGGGGGGGGCCC
>NW_024116950.1:0-5150 GCF_003073215.2 Triticum urartu
GGCAAGCTGCAGGCGCGCTTCGGTGAGGCAGCGGCCGCGGTCACTGCGCTCGCCATGGCCATGCTCGTGCTCTAGGCCACCACAGTCCCACTCCATCCTCTTTACACATAGCTAGCTCAGCGATCGAGAGTGTTGCGTTGTGTGTTGGTTTTTGTGCGCGGTCGATCGTGCTGTTATTTTTTATGTTACAACCTTGTGCATTTGTGCCCCTCAAATTTTATTCAATCAAAGATATGTTCCATTTTTCTAGTAAAATATTAGAGGATGTTTGTTTTCAGGGACTTATTGATCTAGGGACTTAAATAAGTCCCTATAAGTCCCATCTAAACCAAACATGAGGGACTTATAGGGACTTAAAGTGGTCATTTGGGACTTATGAAATAAGACTTTCAAGGAGGGACTTATAAGCACTTATAGTTGTAATATGATCTTATAGAGACTTATAAGTCCCAGGAACCAAACATGTAGGGACTTTTTAGGGACTTGAGACTTATAAGTTGGGACTAAAAAAAGTCCTAGGACTTAAGAACCAAACAGGGCGTTAATTTCGTTTGGCCGGCGGGAGGCAGAGAATCCTAAACTTCTTTTGAGGGGAGGCGTGTGATATGCATTTAGTATTTTATATGTACATATATGTTTCCTTGATCAAAGTTACAAACATATAACTTTAAAAAAGGCTTATTGCAAATAGAATGGCATGTGTCCGCCAATTGTCCTACCCAAAAAGAACTGGCCTAAAATTACACAAATTGGAGGAATGCATCTTTCACCCTCATTGAATCCTTCCAGAAATGGCAATCATTAGGTTTTACTCTAACTAAAGTGAGAGATTTCTGGGTTTATACAAATAAAAGTGATTGTAAAATCCCATTCCGAGGAGGCACCGCTCTTTGTTGTCTTCTTCCACTCTCACTGCTCATTGCCTCTCCTTGTACCAATATTCTGTGCCTCGGGTACTGGTGAGTCCTAGGATCCCGTGCTCCACATACACAAGCTACGAGTCTACTCCGCAGCCCTTAGCTCGAGGGATTACCCACAGATCACGATCGAATCACAAGCAAATTACATTGTATAATTGTGTACTTGGAGATGGATGCTTGCTAGTCTTATAGTGTCGCTGATCGCGATAGAATATTGATCACAAGTAAATTATCTAAAGGAGATGGTGGCTATGGTGATGGACATGGCTATGGATATGGATATGGGAAGAGAGGTTGATGAAGCTTGTGTGGCATCTGGTGAAGGCGAATGAAGGTTCGTGCCTTTCAGGGGACTTCCTTCTCCTTTATACAGTGTATACGATTGAATAGGGTCCCGAGGCTCTCTGTTGAGAATTAGGTTTGAGCCCTTTGATGAAAGTTGTTCAAATGGCTTCACGGCAATGGCGGAGTTAGGGGTATTCCATGGAATACCAATGATGTTGGGGCCAAAAAAAATTATATATACATATATAGACTGAAACAGCCAAAGCCCACTCGACACATGTCCAGGTCCAGCTCACGCAACAACTCAAGGCCTCAAACTGGCCGACTCCAGTCCAGTACGCATCATCTATTCTCCTCTGCTCCCCACAACCTAGCTGCCTGCAGGCTGCAGCCGGCCGAGGCGGCGGTGGATGGCACCTGCAGGAAAGTGGTGGCGGCGGCGCGGCAAGCAAGAAGTCCGCGAACTGCCACTCCGGGTCCGGCCCTCTGGCCTCCGCCGGTCCCAGGTCACTGCCCTCCGCAGCTCTGCTCTCGACACCCGCCATTGCAAAAGCTCCACGAGATCCATCCGCCCAGTTAGGCTTCGTTCTGAATGGACGTATAGAAAACAAAGGAATAAAAAGCTTTGTAGGAATCGGGTTGAAGTAACAGTTGGAACCTATGAAACTGGAGACAACGAAAGTAAAAATATCTGGAGCGTTCGGTACAAAGGAAGAGCTCCTTTGATTCATGGGATTTTTGTAGGATTTTCATAGGATTCTAATCCTATGGATTTTTTCCTCTGGTAATCGTTTGATTTACAGGAATAGAAACCTTGGGAATCAATCCTATGGATTTCCCCCTTCTCTATTTCACAGGAAAGTTTCCAAGAGGTCGAAGCTCTCGGAAAGAATCCTGGCGGGAAAAAAAACGCGCGCGCTCGCTCACCGCGCGCCCAGCTTTCGCGGTAAATAAACGCTCGCGTAACTTCTCACAAGACACATCGCAAACAGAAGCACCGCCCCCCAGTTCCTTCAGCATCGACCTAGTCGTGCTGCGCCGCCATGGCCGGCCGGCCGCCCGGCCTTCTGCCCAGGTCCTCGGCCTGCTGCCTGGCCTTCTGCTCAGCTGGTCAGCTCCTCGGCCGGCCTCCTTGCTTCTATTCCTCCGTATAGGAAGTCCAGCAACAAGGTACGAGGCAACTCCAAAAACCAGATCCAGTCCTCCTTTGCTTCCCATGATTTCCCATGAATTTGTAGGTATTATACACATATATTAGATTGATTTGCTTAGTATTAGTTTGCAACCTGCTGTAGATTCTCTCTGATTTTTTAGATCGAGCTTGTTATTTCAGGATTTGGGGATTTTCTTTGCAGCTATTAGGTAAAAAATAAGAGGTCTCAGATTTAACTAAATTCGCAATTCACTATGTATTTGCTAATGTCTAGCTCGTTTATTTAGCAATTGAGTTGCACGACTGTGTCCTGATGGTACCCATATTTTTACTTTTCCTCTGGTTCTTTGGCACTGTATGAGCAGCATGAGCTTATTTTCTTCATAGCTATTGGATCATCACGTGGTAATTTTTTTGTCTGCACAAGGCACTAAAATCTCCCTTTTCAAGGATTCTATTCTGAACAAATATCATTTGTGCCCTGTAAAAATTGTATGCCAACAATATGATGCATGTAGATGGCTGATCGACGTTGCTTGTCTGAGCGACAATGCCATCATCTGCAATCAAATGGTGCAATTGATCTTGAAGTTGATGGTGGGACTACAGGTCTTCATCCAGAAATAGGTAAGTTCTGATGTTACGGTGACACTGATAAACTTAGATATGCAATTTTATTTTATTTTTTGATCTGTTATTGATTTAGAAACTAAATTTGTACAATTATGTTGAATATCTAGGAATCACAAAAGGTAACTCTCGAGCCAAATGGAGTCACCAAATGAAGTTGTACCTTATTAAACTCCTAAAAGATCACGATGTGCCTGGTTTTCGGACACAGAATGCTTGGAGCAAGGAGGCATGGAATAATATTCTTCATCAACTCAATCAAAAGTTTGATCAGTCATTTACTCTCAACCAAGTCAAACAGAAGGAGCAAGATCTGAAGAGAGACTATCGTACTGTGCAAAAGTTGTTGGATGTAAGTGGCTTTGGATGGGATAAGGACAGAAAAATGGTAGACGCACCTGATAGTGTTTGGGCAAGCTTTACTGCTCGTACGAACAGCAAGGATGCTCTCCAATGGAAAGAAAGATCATTTCCCTTTTATGAAGAATTAGCTCCACTCTATGAAGGTGACTTCAACATAATATTGACAATTCCATTGTAGCTATTTTACCTTGCAGCCTAAACTTTGTATATAATGTTTGATTGTTCTAAGCAAGTCTTTGGAACTATTCTCTAGGTCGTTATGCTGAAGGGAGAACTCGCCAAGGCATGGACCATTATACTAGCAAGAGGAAGTATGCACCAGTTCCCTTGTCACAGTTGACACAGATGGTTGATCTCGATCAATCACCATCACCTACTATGCCGGTTACCGGTGAGTCGGACATGCGGTTTACTTTAGATGAAGAACTTGAGGAAACCAACTTGGATTCTCCCCCGCATCTATCTACACCTATTCAGCATGTGCAAGCCCCTCCAAGATCCACACAAATGGAGAAACATGACACTAGGCGTGGGAAAAAACAGAAGCATAGTGCTACTGATGACTTCCATGAGAAGTATTTAAAACTGAAGAAGGAAGAAATTGATCGATTTGCTGCCATTGAGGAGAAGAAGCTAGAGGACCCCTACAACATCAACAAGTGTATCACAGCAATTGAAGGCTTGGAAGGTCTACAACTAGGAGATATGCTGATGGCATCAGATATCTTCAAATGTAAGGAGAACAGGGAAGTTTTCTTGTCCTACTCTACTAATGAACTACGGTTGGCTTGGCTTAAAAGAGAGATTGCACGTGCCCAAACAAATGATCAAAATTAGCCATTGTGGTGGACTGGTGGTGATCCACTATGATCAGAGGTCATATTTTAGGGAAGCTTTTGGTCTGTGGGTCTCATATACTTTTGTCTAGTTAAATTGGTCATAGAACTGACCATGATGGTTTAGTATATTTTGGTAGGTATGTCGAGAGACTTTTGGTTAGGCATGCAGCAAAACTAGCTTGATCATAAGCATGAAGTCCAAGAATGGTATTACAACTCGCATGTCATATTTCAAGTACATGAATGGTAGTAGAACTTGGATAAAATATTACATATTCTGAGATCTTCGTGATACATATTTGTGCCCACATTTGCTGTGCTATATAATCTCGTTTTTGATTCCCATGAATGGTAGTAGAACTTGGATAAAATATTACATATTCTGAGATCTTCGTGATACATATTTGTGCCCACATTTGCTGTGCTATATAATCTCGTTTTTGATTCCCAGCTTCTCTAGAGTAATTAAAAGCATGTATATCATTGTGATAGTTGTGGTCTCCACTTGGCACATCAACAAATTGTTCTTGATCAATCTCCACAGTAGTATTCTCAGGCCATGAAAAATCTCCATCATGCAAACGTATGAAATTGTGCAGCACACAACTAGCAACTGATATGTCAATTTGTTTGGTCACCGAGTTATGTGAAGCCACTCTCAATATCGGAAATCTCATTTTTAGTATACCAATAATCCTCTCGATATGATTTCGGAGTTGTGCATGTCGTAGGTTGAATAATTCCTTGTAATTTCTTGGCCTTTGGCGAGCTCTTCCTTGTTCTTGTAAGTGGTACCTAGTACCACGATATGGAGCCAAAAATTGTGGTGTGTTTGCATAACCAGCATCTACAAGGTAAAATTTTCCGGGGGGTACTTGAAAACCATGGTTAAGTGCATCCTGTAGGACTCTTGCATCTGAAGCCGATCCCTCCCAACCAGCATGCACATGCACAAACTTC
>NW_024116951.1:0-28009 GCF_003073215.2 Triticum urartu
GTAGTCGGATCGTCAAGGTCGACTCCCACAGAAAACGATAGCCACCATCTCATCGAAACATCGGGACACCTTTGCCTCTATCAAAATAGCCTATACTTAAGTATTTCGAAATTACATGGGCCTGGCCCATTAATAAGGTGACGCAGCACCTAGAATAGCCTATGGACGAATATTATGAAGTGGCATCTTGTATATTTCGTCCAAGGCTTCATGCACTCCTTATGGCGGCTTCAAAGTCCTGAAATCATCACTTGTAACTCCGTTCTTGATCCCCTTGCGCATGCCATCAACTCCATGCGTGTTCTTGCTCCAATGTTCATCCTTCTCCAAGCTAGGCCCTTCATTTGAAAGCAAAACAAATGTATCCAATTTAGGCAGCATCATAATCTCATGAACATTAGAATCATTACCAAGAAACGAAAGTACCTGGTAATTTAATTGGCGTGCGCGAGCTCTAGTAATTGGTCCAGTATATGTAACAGTAGGGGCTGTGGGTGTAACAATGGTATTGATGTCCTCATCAAGAACGATCACACATATGCTAGATCCGACTACACATAGAGATCACACGATCCAAAGTCAACAAGGGATGATAAATAGGGTAACTGGTTCTTCTCCATGAGAAGGTCTTGATGGGGCCACCCGAGAGGGGGTCTTGAATCCAACGTAGATCTTCTCCGAAGAGGGGCCGCGGTCTCTCTCAAGGAGTAGATCCGTATGGATGAGCGAGGCTCTATCTCACAAATGAGCTATCACAATGCTAACCCTAAAACATAGGTAGGAGAAGAGTATATATAGTCTCGGGGGCGAAAGGGTACACGGGCCTCGGGCCAAGTCACTGCACGTAGGCAGGTCCGGAAGTTTCGGGCGAGGCCGGAAGTTCCGGGCTAGGTTCCGGGCTAGGTTCCGGGGAGGGTCCAGCCTAACCAGAGAGTTGGCACGGGAGGAGCTGGGCTGGCGTCCGGGGGCCGGAAGGTCCGGGCCTAGTTCCGGGCAAGTTTCGGGCTAACCAGAAAGTGGGCACGCCCGGACTGGTCGATGTCACCGGAGTCCGGAAGTTCCGGGTCAGCCAGAGGTTCCGGGGGCCGGATGTTCCGGGCTCTGGCCGGAGGTTCCGGGCTGGACAGAGAATTGACGCCTGCCTCTTCTTGTTCAGCGCTCGGCTCCGTGGCTTGTGCGTTGTACCTGACCACACATAGCGTCTCGGACTTAGGCAGTAGCCACGTCTCCCTCGAAGGAGTGGAAAACTCAAGTAGGAGTGATGTCACCTCAGATTGAATAGCACGAGCTCTTGCTCTTGTCATGGGGCCACTTGGAGCTTGGATAGCCGAGGTAGTGTCCATGGGGATGGCCATAGGATGCTCCGCATCATCTCCCCCCTTGGGGAAGATCCGACCTCGGATCGAAATCTTCATCACCATGGTGTGATGAGAGATCTTTGACGTTGAAGATGTCGCTCACAGAGTACTTGTCGCGTGGGATGTCGATCTTGTAGGCGTTGTTGTTGTAGCGCTCAAGCACCTTGAAGGGTCCGTCGGCTCGTGGTAGAAGTTTGGACTTGCGTTCGTTTGGGAAGCGTTCCTTGCGAAGGTGTAGCCACACAAGATCTCCAATGTTCAATATCATGGGTTGCTTGCTGACGTTGAGCTTGGTCACGAGTCGGTGTACTTGGCGCTCGATGGTGTGCCTTGTATCTTCATGCATCTTCTTGAGGTAGTTCACTCGGGCACTCGCGTCCATATTGATGCGCTCTTGTAGTGGTAGAGGAAGAATGTCCAATGGGGACAACAGGTTGAAACCGTAGACGACCTCAAAGGGGGACTTGCCGGTAGTCGAATGTCTTGCTCGGTTGTAGGCATACTCAGCGATGGGTAGACACTCCTCCCACTCCTTCATGTTCTTCTTGATCAACACGCGGAGTAGAGTGGATAGTGTGCGGTTGGTCACCTCCGTTTGGCCGTCGGTTTGTGGATGGTATGCCGTGGAGAAAAAGAGCTTGGTTCCGAACTTGGCGCATAAGGTTTTCCAAAAGTAGCTCAGGAACTTGACGTCGTGGTCCCAGACAATCGTCTTTAGTACTCCGTGGAAGCGCAATATTTCCCTACAGAAAAGATTGGCAACATGTGAAGCATGGTCTATCTTGTTGCAAGGAGTGAAATGAGCCATCTTAGAGAATCCTTCCAAAACAACAAATACGGAATCCTTTCCATTTCTAGTTCTAGGAAAACCAAGCACAAAATCCATGCTAATATCTTCCCATGGTTGATACAAAATTGGAAGAGGCGATAGAGACCATGGGATTGAGCTTTAGACTTCGCTTTGCGACATGTAGAGCATCGGTTGGTGAAGCGGATGACGTCGCGGAACATCTTGGGCCAATAATAGTTCTTGGAGAGCATAGCAAATGTCTTGTCGCGTCCAAAGTGTCCCATTAGTCCACCTCCATGAGATTCTTGCAAAACCAACAAACGAAGAGAAGACTCGGGGATGCAAAGTTTGTTAGCTCTCATAAGATAATCATCTTTGATGTAATAGCGTTCCCAAGATGTATGAGTCAAACATTTGGCATAAGGAATAGCAAAAGTAGGATCATGCGCATACAAGTCTTTTATGTGCTCAAAGCCAATGACATTCAATTCAAGTTTAGTAACAAGCATGCATATGCGGGAAAGTGCATCCGCCACAACATGTTCCTTACCTTTAATGTACTTGATGACATAAGGAAAAGACTCAGTGAACTCACTCCATTTAGCATGACACTTGTTCAACGTAGTTTGACCCTTAAGGTATTTAAGTATTTCATGGTCGGTATGGATTATAAATTCATGAGGGCGAAGATAATGTTCCCATTCATGCAAAACTCTCACTAAAGCATATAGCTCTTTGTCATAGATGGGGTAATTGAGTTGCACTCCAGAAAGTTTCTCACTAAAGTAAGCTATGGGGTGCTTCTCTTGCGTTAACACACCTCCTATGCCATTACCACTAGCATCGCAAATGAATCTCAAAGGGTTTGTCAAAGTTGGGTAATGCAAGCACGGGAGCATGAGTAAGCAAATTCTTAAGCTCATTGAATGCGTTATCTTGGGATAGTCCCCAAACAAAGGGTGCATTCTTCTTACTCAAAGCATGCAAAGCTGAAGCAATGGTGCTAAAATCCTTCACCAATCTACGGTAGAAACCGGCTAAACCAAGGAAGATATACACTTGTTGCAAGTTGGTTGGTTGTGGCCAATTCTTAATAGCATTGATCTTAGATTCATCAACATGAACACCCTTAGAAGACACAATGAAACCCAAGAAAACAAGCTTGTTAACATCGAAAATGCATTTGTCCATATTAGCAAAAAGGCGCTCTTTTCTAAGAATTTGTAGCACGGTCTTAAGGTGGGTGACATGATCTTTGAGAGATTTGCTAAACACAAGAATATCATCAAAGTAGACCACAACAAATACACCAATATAAGGTCGAAAAACAAAATTCATGAGTCTCATGAAAGTACCGGGTGCTTTTGATAAACCCATGGGCATAACAAGCCATTCATATAAGCCAAACTTGGTCTTAAATGCGGTTTTCCATTCATCACCTTCTTGGATGCGTATTTGATAGTAGCCACTCTTAAGATCAATCTTAGAGAAAATTGTGGCTCCGCTAAGCTCATCAAGCATATCATCTAGGCATGGTATGGGGTAACGATAACGCACGGTAATAGAATTGATAGGACAGCAATCTGAACACAAGCGAAATGTACCATCTTTCTTGGGAACAAGGATTACCGGGACGGCACAAGGGGTCAAACTTTCTCGAACATGGCCATTGTTGATGAGTTTTTGTACTTGCTATTGGGGAATGCAGTATTTCAAAAAAATTCCTACGATCACGCAAGATCTATCTAGGGATGCATAGCAACGAGAGGGGAGAGTGTGTCTACGTACCCTCGTAGACCGAAAGCGGAAGCGTTGAGTAACGCAGTTGATGTAGTCGAACATCTTTGTGATCTGCACACGTTCAACTCGGTGATGTCCCTTGAACTCTTGATCTAGCTGAGGCCGAGGGAGAGTTTCGTCGGCACGACGGCGTGTTGACGGTGATGATGAAGTTACCGACGCAGGGCTTCGCCTAAGCACTACGACAATATGACCGAGGTGGAAATTTGTGGAGGGGGGGCACCGCACACAGCTAACAGATCAACTTGTGTGTCTATGGGGTGCCCTGTAACGCCCTCGATGTGGCTATATCTCCCACGTGTCGAAGCACGACTTAGAGGCATAACCGCATTGAAAGCAATGTCGCAAGTGAGGTAATCTTCACACAACCCATGTAATACATAAGGGAAAAAGATACATAGTTGGCTTACAATCGCCACTTCACACAATTACATGAATAAAGCATTACAACATCCAAATGCAATCATGGTCCGACTACAGAACCAAAATAAAGAGCAACCCCAAATGCGACAAGGTCCCTCGATCGACCCCAACTAGGCTCCACTACTGATCAACTAGAAACGAAACAAGACAAAGGACAAGATCTTCATCGAGCTCCTCCTTGAGCTTGGTTGCGTCATCTGCACGGTCTCATCAGCACCTGCAAGCTGGTTTTTGGAAGTATCTATGAGTCATGGGGACTCAGCAATCTCGCACCCTCGCGATCAAGACTATTTAAGCTTATGGGTAAGGTAAAGGTATGATGTGGAGCTGCAGCAAGCGACTAGCATATATGGTGGCTAACATACGCAAATGAGAGCGAGAAGAGAAGGCAAAGCGCGATCGAGAAACTATGATCAAGAAGTGATCCTAGAACAACGTACGCCAAACATAACTCCAACACCGTGTTCACTTCCCGGACTCCGCCGGAAAGAGACCATCACGGTAACACACGCGGTTGATGTATTTTAATTAAGGTCAAGTTCAGGTTTTCTACAACCGGACATTAACAAATTCCCATCTGCCCATAACCGCGGGCACGGCTTTCGAAAGTTCAAAACCCTGCAGGGGTGTCCCAACTTAGCCCATCACAAGCTCTCACGGTCAACGAAGGATATTCCTTCTAGCAGAAAGACCCGATTAGACTCGGAATCCCAGTTACAAGACATCCTCGACAATGGTAAAATAAGTCCAGCAAGACCGCCCGATGCGCCGACATCCTGATAGGAGCTGCACATATCTCGTTCTCAGGGCAACACCGGATGAACACTACGTACAGCTAAAACCAGCCCTCAAGTTTCCCCGAGGTGGCGCCGCAAGTGGCTCTAGTTTGGACCAACACTTAGACAAGCACTGGCCTGGGGGGTTAAAATAAAGATGACCCTCGGGATGCGCGACTCCCAAGGGAAAAAGGCTAGGTGGCGAATGGTAAAACCAACGTTGGGCCTTGCCGGAGGAGTTTTATTCAAAGCGAACTGTCAAGGGGTTCCCATTATAACCCAACCGTGTAACGAACGCAAAATCCGGGAACATAACACCGATATGACGGAAACTAGGGCGGCAAGAGTGGAACAAAACACCAGGCATAAGGCAAGGCGTGGAATGGGATACCTATAGTGATGAGGACATGACTACCTTGGATACGACCAAAAATATTGCATACATGCATATTTGTCAGGTGATTTCTAATGCAAACTATTCAATAATCTATTTATGTTATCCAGAACAAAAATACTTCACACACTTTTGTGTTTTGTCTAATTGCAGGTGTATGGGACATTTGTACAATCCACATATGAAGATAAGGGAAAAGGATAAGTTTAGGTTGTGTTCAAAAAGTCCTCTCACGTCACTTTTGGGGCAAGAGAAGATAGAGTCCAAGTCTCTCACGTTCTGGATTCAGATTCGGACTGCACAGACATACCTGACTCAAAACGCCAACAACTTTTTCATACGGACTCCGAATTGGGTGATTCTTTTTTTGTTGGAAACTAGATTGCGTGCTCTTTCCAACCCAATTGGATTCACCTTCAAATTCGTCCGGAGAGTTGAGTTACGGACGAAACAATCTGACGTTGCAGCAGAATCCGAGTCAAACTACAAGCCCAAAGGTGTTGCATCATCTCCACTTGGTCCCATGAGCCTTGTACGACCTAGGGTTAGTTTTAGGCTGCCTTGGGACGTCCTCCCACCTCCTTGGCCGCCACCCCTTGCTCCTATATAAGTAGATCCATCTAGTAGCTTTTTCCTGAGGATTTGTTTAGTTAAAAGTTAGCCATTGCAACTTCGTGTACTTCGTTTGTGTCCAACGACCAGACCAAGACCGCTTCCGGATCCCCACCTTTATCAATACTTCATATATATTTGCAATATTCAGATTGCATTATCATATTCTTGCTTGTTCTTCGATTGCGTGCAGGAATAGACCTTCGTGGTCAGGCTGATCGTGCTTCCAGCATCGTCAGTAACCTCGGGAGATTGGTTTAGCGATTGCTAAGGCGCAAAGTCGTGCAGGTTTGTAGTCGGATCGTCAAAGTCGTCTCCACCAAATCGATAGTTATCATCTCATCAAAAGATCGGGACCCTCGCCTCTATCAAGTGGTATCAGTTTTCAGGTTGCTCGGTGAGAATTTCCAGTTTTCCTAGATTAGATTTATTTTCTTACCTATTGTCCAAGAAAAAGCCACAAAAAAAGAGTTAGATCTATTCATCCTTGGTCCAAGCCAGTCTGAGCCTTTGCAATGTTCTTTTCATTGCTTGCATAGTTGAATTATCGGTTGGATCGTCGTGTCGAGTTGCTGGTCTTAGTTTCTAGGTCGTTTAGAGTTTCGAGTTCTGTTCACATTAGTCACGTCGCCGCTGCATCGTTATCCCTTCCGCTGTCCACCACCCATCCATCAATTTCCTCCACGTGCTACCCACCGTTCATTGTCATAATCATAGTTGAGATCGTTCCCATCTTCGCTTGATCCAATCTACATCTTATCTAGTTTGTTTTGGAAAGAGGGAGAGAGAAAAAAGACAGAGAAAAAAAACGAGAGAAAAAAAGTAAAAAAAAAGTCAGAGAAAAAAAAGAAAGGAAAAGAAAAAAAAGTGTGAGGAAAAAAAAGAGAGGAGAAAAAAAAACAAAATTCGGATCTATCTAGACTCAATCTCGTAGTTGAATTCGGATTGGAATCTGTTTTGTGCACTGTTCAGTAAAACAGGCATAACTTCCTCATATGAAGTCCGTTTTGGCTCCGCGAGTACTCAAATGAAAGCTAGCGACGAGCCGCATCTAAATAGTTGCAGAAGCTAGTTCAGTATTTGGCACCTCAACATCAGCTTCTAAATAGGTCTACTGCTATTGTGATCTTCACTTATATCTTGCTGTCCAGAGCTACTTCATATCCTTTATTGATGCTAGTTGTGCTATGACGTGACCTCATTAGTGTTCTAGGCTCGCGTCTCTAGTTCGGTCTAGCCTAGGACCAGCACAGTACCGTTGTTGAGCATTTATTCAACGTTGCATCTCTGAATTGATTATTGCTAATCTTTTGCTACCATATATAGCCAACCCAGCTCCACATATTTCTACACCGTGTATACGTACGTTCCCCTGGCAATCGTTTTACACAATCTTCGGAGTTATTTGACACCGCTGGTTGCCTGTCACCACCTGCCGCATGGTAAGAACTTGTAAGATATTGATATTTGCTTTACTGTGAGCACTTTACAACCACATCCTAGTAGTTCATAGGAACATTATTCTCGAATTTTGGTTCTTGTTTCTACTAATCATGACAGGTTCCAGAGATAGAAGTTCTTGGACGACGGACACATCTTCACCATCACGAGAGTTGGGACAACACACACAAGCATATGGTCAGGTTATCTCTTTACCATCATTTGAGGGTAGATTTAATCCTGCTATTTATCTAGCTTGGGAGCTTGAAGTAGAACAAGTTTTTAGTCACCATGATTTTTCTGAACTTGAGAGAGTACGAGCTACCATTAGAGCATTTACTGGTTTTGCTTATGTTTGGTGGAGTGTACATTGTATGAAAAACATTGATAACCAACCCACAACTTGGAAAGTTTTGAAAGCTGTAATGAGACAACAATTTTTTCCTCCTTACTATCATCGTGAATTGCGTCGCAAATTGGAGCAATTAAAACAAGGCAGTAACACTGTTCATGCTTACTACCAAGAGTTCAAATCTTATATGCATCATTGTGACATAGAAGAATCTGAGGATGATACAATGAATAGATTTTTTGGTGGTTTGAACCATGATATTCAGGCAAGATTTCAGTATATTCCTCATTGCATTACTGGTATGTATGTCCGTGCTTGTACCTTTGAGAGACAAATACAGGAGGATGCATTGGGTGACTACAACAACTACTATTCCAGTTCATGCTCACCACCGCCGGTTGGTTACTCCACTATTGCACCTACTAGAGCAGCCCCACCTCGGATTGTGAGCGCGATATCATCTCAAGAGTATGGTACATTGTCAACGTCCGTACCTACATCAGCTACATCTTTGCGAGGTAACAGTGAAGGTATTGATGATATAACTTCACATGAGAATGAAGCATGCCTAGTTAACTTGAATGCATCATGTGTTGAGTTACCTGTTGATTTGAGCACACCACCTATTTTAGAGACTCTTGTTACTGTCATGAATGCGTCATGTGATCAAACAACTGAAATATCAACAATTTTTAGTGCACCCATTGAATTAACTGTTGATGCAAAAGAACCAATGTTTAATCATTTTGATATGACCTCTAATCTTGATGATGATTCTATGTCCAATGACTTATTGCATGTTTGCTTATTTAAGCATGATGTAGCATGTAAATTTGATGCAAGTAATGTTTATTCATCGAAGTTAGGATGGTTTAATGATGAACATTGCCAATCTTTTGAAGAGAATAAGAGCTTCACTTATATGTGCAAACTGAGTTCCAATATTTTCATGCCTTCTACTTCCTGTGATAATTTTTTGGCTTTAGTTTTTATGAACTATGAAAGTTACTCATGTATACATGTGTCATACGTGCAAAAATCAAGGGAAGTTAAAATGGATGACATATACATATACAACATGTACACCTTGTCTCTTTTGTTCGCCACATTTCAGATTAAGCAACGCCGAGGACGGCTTTGTTTTCAAAAAGGGGAGGATGATGAGGACATGACTACCTTGGATACGACCAAAAATATTGCATACATGCATATTTGTCAGGTGATTTCTAATGCAAGCTATTCAATAATCTATTTATGTTATCCAGAACAAAAATACTTCACACACTTTTGTGTTTTGTCTAATTGCAGGTGTATGGGACATTTGTACAATCCACATATGAAGATAAGGGAAAAGGAGAAGTTTAGGTTGTGTTCAAAAAGTCCTCTCACGTCACTTTTGGGCCAAGAGAAGATAGAGTCCAAGTCTCTCACGTTCTGGATTCAGATTCGGACTGCACAGACATACCTGACTCAAAACGCCAACAACTTTTTCATATGGACTCCGAATTGGGTGATTCTTTTTTTGTTGGAAACTAGATTTCGTGCTCTTTCCAACTCAATTGGATTCACCTTCAAATTCGTCCGGAGCGTTGAGTTACGGACGAAACAATCTGACGTTGCAGCAGAATCCGAGTCAAACTACAAGCCCAAAGGTGTTGCATCACCTCCACCTGGGCCCATGAGCCTTGTACGACCTAGGGTTAGTTTTAGGCTGCCTTGGGACGTCCTCCCACCTCCTTGGCCGCCACCCCTTGCTCCTATATAAGTAGATCCATCTAGTAGCTTTTTGCTTGGGATTTGTTTAGTTAAAAGTTAGCCATTGCAACTTCGTGTACTTCGTTTGTGTCCAACGACCAGACCAAGACCGCTTCCGGATCCCCACCATTATCAATACTTCATATTTATTTGCAATATTCAGATTGCTTTATCATATTCTTGCTCGTTCTTCGATTGCTTGCAGGAATAACCTTCGTGGTCAGGCTGACTGTGCTTCCAGCATCGTCAGTAACCTCAGGAGATTGGTTTAGCGATTGCTAAGGCGCAACGTCGTGCACGTTTGTAGTCGGATCGTCAAAGTCGTCTCCACCAAATCGATAGTTATCATCTCATCGAAAGATCGGGACCCTCGCCTTTATCAACATATATATATATATCTATATAATCAACGCAGTGAAGATAATCATGAAGACATATTGAGATTGAAGCCAAACCAAATGTGAAGACATTGCGAGGTAACGCCATGAGTGAAACACTTCAAAATAGAACGTTTGGTGGTGGCATTACCCACCGTATAGGAAGTATTAGACCCAGACACGGCGCACAATTATCGTGGCGCTCCGAAGTCAAATTCCACATTAATGTATTCACACTTAGAATGTATGTCTTCATTGATTGAAGATATACGTTACTTCGTGTGTTGCACATCTAAATCATCAATATGCATAAGTGTTAGGATGTGTGCCTGATCACAGGACATTTGAGGATTCCAAGATATTTAGCTCACACCGTAACTTGCAAAACCTCTTCTCATCCAAGGGCTTGGTGAAGATATCTGCCAATTGCTCTTCAGTGTTGACGTGTATGATATCAATGTCTTCCTTCACAACATGATCTCTGAGAAAGTGATGGCGAATTTCAATGTGCTTAGTCTTCGAGTGCTGAACTGGGTTGTTGGCAATCTTGATGGCGCTTTCGTTGTCGCAGTAAAGTGGCACTTGCTTCAGATGAATGCCATAATCCTTGAGTGTTTGCTTCATCCACAGAAGCTGAGCGCAGCAAGATCCAGCAGCAATGTATTCAGATTCAGCAGTGGAGAGAGATACACAGTCCTGCTTCTTTGAAGACCAACATACAAGTGATCGTCCCAGAAAGTGACATGTGCCTGATGTAGACTTGCGATCAACTTTGTCACCAGCATAATCAGCATTCGAAAATCCAACCAAATCAAACTCTGAGCCCTTTGGATACCATAATCCTAGAGTTGGGGTGTGAGCCAAATATTGAAGAATTCGCTTCACAGCTAAGTGATGCGACTCCTTTGGTGCCGCTTGAAATCGAGCACACATGCAAACACTAAGCATGATATCTGGCCTAGATGCACATAAATAAAGCAAAGACCCAATCATGGAGCGGTATACCTTTTGATCGAACTCTTTACCATTGTCGTCAGGACCGAGATGATGTTTGGCTGGCATTGGTGTTGTGAAGCCTTTGCAGTCTTGCATACCGAACTTCTTCAGGCAATCTTTGAGATACTTCTCTTGAGATATGAAGATGCCCTTGCGCTGTTGTCGGATTTGAAGACCAAGAAAGAACTTCAGCTCCCCCATCATGGACATCTGATATTGCTCTTGCATCATATATCCAAACTCTTCACTGTACTTCCGATTGGTGCAGCCGAAGATAATGTCATCCACATATATTTGGCACACAAACAGTTCACCATCGTATGTCTTCGTGAAAAGAGTGGGATCCAGGGAACCAGGTATGAAGCCTTTGCTCTTCAGAAAGTACTTGAGTGTATCATACCAGGCCCTAGGGGCTTGTTTGAGGCCATACAGTGCCTTGTTGAGCTTGTATACCATATCAGGATGTTTTGGATTTTCAAAGCCAGGTGGTTGTGCAACATACACTTCTTCTTCAATCTTGCCATTGAGAAAGGCACTTTTCACATCCATTTGATATAGAAGTATGTTATGATGATTTGCATAGGCCAGCAGTATGCGTATGGCTTCAAGCCTAGCCACAGGAGCAAAAGTTTCATCGAAGTCAATGCCTTCTACTTGAGTATATCCTTGAGCAACGAGACGAGCTTTGTTTCTGACAACTTGACCATGCTCATCTTGCTTGTTGCAGTATATCCATTTGGTGCCTATTATGTTGTGCTTCCGTGGATCGGGACGCTTAACTAGTTCCCATACATTATTCAGCTCAAACTGTTGAAGCTCTTCTTGCATAGCTTGAATCCATTCAGGTTCCATGAAGGCTTCTTCAACTTTCTTGGGTTCTGATATTGAGACGAATGCGAAATGCCCATAGAAGTTTGCTAGCTGAGTTGCCCTTGAACGAGTGAGTGGACCAGGTGCATTGATGCTGTCAAGTATTCTGTCAATCTGCACTTCATTTGCAACACGAGGATGTATAGGGCGAAGACTTTGCTCTTGCTGATCTGCGTTGTTGTTTGGAGGAATGTCTTCATGCTGAGCATTGTCTTCATGTTGATCAGGTGCTGAGATGATGAGTTCTTCTTCAAGATGAGCTTCAGAAGGCATAATCTCTCCAGTTCCCATAAGCTTGATTGATTCACTAGCTGAGACTTCATCTAGCACATTTGGCAGTTGCTCTCTTTGTGAACCATTTGTTTCATCAAACCGCACATCCACTGTTTCGACCACTTTGTAATGGAAGAGATTGAAGACTCTATAGGAGTGTGAATCCTTTCCATATCCAAGCATAAAGCCCTCGTGTGCTTTTGGTGCAAACTTTGAGGAGTGATGTGGGTCCTTGATCCAGCACTTTGCGCCAAATACTCTGAAGTAACTGACATTTGGCTTCTTGCCAGTTAGGAGTTCATAAGATGTCTTGTTCAGAAGCTTGTGAAGATAAACACGATTGATTGTATGGCATGCAGTATCAATGGCTTCAATCCAGAATTTTCTTGGAGTCTTGTATTCATCTAGCATTGTTCTGGCCATTTCAATGAGTGTTCTGTTCTTGCGTTCGATGACGCCATTCTGCTGTGGCGTGTAGGGAGCTGAGAATTCATGTGTGATGCCCAAGGTATCAAGATATCTGTCAAGGCCAGTGTTCTTGAATTCAGTGCCATTGTCACTTCTAATGTGCTTTATCTTGGCGCCAAAATTGTTCATAGCTCGATTGGCGAAGCGTCTGAAGACATCCTGCACTTCAGTCTTGTAAAGGATTATGTGTACCCAAGTATATCTAGAGTAATCATCAACAATGACGAAGCCATAGGGGCAAGCAGTAGTAGTAAAAGTTGAGTAGTGAGTGGGACCGAAAAGATCCATGTGGAGCAGTTCGAAGGGTTGTGTAGTAGTCATGATTGTCTTCGAAGGATGTTTTGCCCTTGTCATCTTCCCTGCTCACAGGCACCGCATAAATGATCTTTCTTGAACTTGACGCCCTCGATGCCTATGACATGCTTCTTCTTCGCAAGGGTGTGGAGGTTCCTCATGCCAGCATGCCCAAGCCTCCGATGCCAAAGCCAGCATTCTGAAGCTTTTGCAAGAAGACATACTGCAAGTTGTGGTCCTGCTGAGAAATCTACCACGTACAAATCACCTTTCCGATACCCTTCGAACACTAGAGATTTGTCAGATTCCATTAGCACCAGGCAACGATATTTTCCAAACATTACAATCATATTCAAATCGCAAAGCATTGAGACAGACATTAAGTTGAAGCCAAGGGATTCAACAAGCATGACTTTATCCATGTGTTGATCCTTTGAGATTGCAACTCTACCTAGACCCAATACCTTACTTTTACCAGTGTCAGCAAATGTGATGTGGCTCTTGTCGGATGGACGTAAAGTTGAGTCCATAAGAAGGCTTCTTCTGCCAGTCATGTGATTTGTACACCCACTGTCAATAATCCATTCTGAAGACTTTGAAGTCGCTGGTGTCGTAGCCTACAGTGCAGTTAGGGGGATAGGCTTCACGAAGAGAATTGTGAAGCATAAACATTTGACGAACCAGTGGGTTATGAAAACTTAGATCCAGATTAGGACTAATAGGGAGAGTAGCATGCGATTCAGGAGCAAAGTACATAATGATGCCATTCGGACATTTTATCTTGCGCCCTACAAGATTTTTAAGGTCCCCAGCAATAGCATCAGAAGATTTTGTTTTTCTGCTGGAGACCTTTCCCTGCAAAAGAGAGTTAAGCTTTCTTAACCACCCACATCTTCAAGGGTGGCTTAGAAGCAATAAGTCTAAGTGCAGCGTCTGAGAATTTTGGCTTTGAAGCCTTAGCAAACAGTCTAGCAGGTGGACAATAATACTCATAGGAATAAGCAGAATAATTTTTGGTCACATGAACATGGTTCGATGAACCGCTCTCATACACATGTGCCTGAGTATGGTTTCCCTGCAAAACATTTGTGTTAGTGTGATTCAGGTGAGTCCTCTGTTTGTATGAAGCCATTAGACCGTATGAAGCCTTTGGTCTGAGATTTGTCTTCTTCAAGTGAGGTGTCATGAAGACATTCACAGGAAGATTTTCCAGACACCTTTTGGAAACCCAGATCTTCTTCATAGGCGGTCCATTCCTGTAGTTAGTACCAATGTACCTGGCAAACACTTCACCATTCTGATTCTTAAACAGTTTATAGTTTGCATCAAAGGATTCATCAATGATAATGGGGTTAGCACAAGTGAAGCCAGATAAGTTGGATGGATCTGCTGAAAGTTCCTTTGCAGCAACCCATGTGGTTTTGGGGTACTGCTCAGGTTTCCAGTAAGAGCCATCTGCATTGATTTTCCTCACAAATCCAACACCCTCTTTCCTAGGGTTTCGATTCAGGATCTGCTTCTTGAGGACATCACATAGTGTCTGATGTCCTTTAAGACTTTTGTACATCCCTGTTTCAAGCAATGTCTTCAACATAGCATTCTCATCAGCAATAGCAGTGGTATCCTCAGCAGAGGGGTTAGTTACCACGTCAACAGTTGAAGATATTGCAACAGCAGTAGAAGTGGAACATTCAGCAACAGAATTAGCATTATCACGCTCAATGCATTTAAGACATGGTGGTTCAAATCCTTCCTGAGCGGGACTGATCTGTTCGGAGCGAAGTGACTCGTTTTCCTTTTGAAGATCTTCATGAGCCACCCTCAATTTCTCAAGTTCTTGCTTTCTTTGAAGATAATCATAGGAAAGCTTTTCATGAGTTGTTGAGAGAGTATCATGACGATCTTCAAGTTCCTGATACTTAACGTGAAGGTTTTTTATGTCTTCAATTAAGGATTCAGATCGAGTCATTTCAGCACCCAACAGATCATCGCTTCTGTCTAACAGTTTTTGAATATGTTCCATGGCTTTCTGTTATTCATTTGCAATTTTAGCAAGTGTTTTGTAGCTAGGTTTTGAATCACATTCAGAGTCATCGTCACTAGATGTTTCATAGCGAGTAGTGCGTGTGTTTACCTTGGCACCACGTGCCATGAAGCAGTAGGTAGGAGTGGAGTCGTTCTTGTCATTTGCGTTGGTGTCGGTGATGCAGTCATTGTCTTCAGTGTTGAAGATGGACTTGGCGACGTATGCTCTAGCCAGACTCGCAATGCCAGAATCAGACTCCTCCTCAGACTCCACCTCTGCCTCCTCAGATGCGGACTCCTCCTCTGAATCCATCTCCTTTCCAACAAAGGCACGTGCCTTGCCAGATGAGCTCTTCTTGTGTGATGAAGACTTTGATGAAGACTTGGAAGAAGACTTTGAGTATTTCTTCTTCTTCTTGTCGTCAGAATCATATTCCTTGCTCTTCTTCTTCCTTCTGTTCTCATTGTCCCATTGTGGACACTCAGAGATGAAGTGTCCAGTTTTCTTGCACTTGTGACATGTTTTCTTCTTGTAGTCATGAGCAAAAGCTTCATCATTCCTTGAGCTTGATCGTGAAGATTTTCTGAAGCCTTTCTTCTTGGTGAATTTTTGGAACTTCTTCACTAGCATTGCAAGTTCTCTTCCAATGTCTTCAGGATCATCAGAACTGCAGTCAGATTCTTCTTCAGATGAGGAGACAGCTTTTGCCTTCAAGGCGCGAGTTCGCCCATAGTTTGGACCGTAGATATCTCTTTTCTCAGAAAGCTGAAACTCGTGTGTGTTGAGCCTCTCAAGTATGTCAGACGGATCGAGTGTCTTGAAACCAGGACGTTCTTGAATCATCAGGGCCAGGATGTCAAACGAACTATCAAGTGATCTCAGCAGCGTTTTGACGATTTCATGTTTGGTGATTTCAGTGGCGCCGAGGGCTTGAAGCTCATTTGTGATGTCAGTGAGTCTATCAAATGTGTGCTGGACATTCTCATTGTCATTTCGCTTGAAGCGGTTGAAGAGATTACGAAGGACACTGATTCGTTGATCTCTCTGGGTTGAGATGCCTTCATTGACCTTGGAGAGCCAGTCCCAGACCAGTTTGGATGTCTTCAAGGCACTCACACGGCCATACTGTCCTTTGGTCAGATGACCACAGATGATGTTCTTGGCAGTAGAGTCCAGTTGAACGAATTTCTTGACATCAGCAGCAGTGACACCTTCTCCAGCCTTGGGAACGCCATTCTCGACGACATACCATAGGTCGACGACAATGGCTTCAAGATGCATGCGCATCTTATTCTTCCAGTAGGGATATTCAGTTCCATCGAAGACGGGGCACGCAGCGGAGACTTTGATTATCCCTGCAGTCGACATAGCTAAAACTCCAGGTGGTTAAACCGAATCACACAGAACAAGGGAGCACCTTGCTCTGATACCAATTGAAAGTGCGTTATATCGACTAGAGGGGGGGGGGTGAATAGGCGATTTTTATGAAAGTCTTCAAAACTTGGGAGTTATGAAGACAAACAGTGAAGATTATGCCTATTACTATGCAACGGAAGTTAGATTACACTAGCCCAGCCATGGTCATGTATTCAATAGAGTGAAAGCACAGTGACAAACAGCTTCAGTGTAATAAGGATCAAGTAGGAAGAAGTTATGAAGCCAAACAGATCATGCATTCATGTTGTGAAGACAAATGATAAAGCAAGCATGCAATGACTTCACAATGAGTAACAACAAGAGAAGGAAGTGAGGATGAAACCAGTGACTCGTTGAAGACAATGATATGTTGGACCAGTTCCAGTTGTTGTGACAACTGTACGTCTGGTTGGAGCGGCTAGGTATTTAAACCTTAGGACACACAGTCCCGGACACCCAGTCCTGAACACACAGTTCAGGACACCAAGTCCTCACCGTAATCTCCTTGAGCTAAGGTCACTTAGTCCTCACCCAATCACTCTGGTAAGTCTTCAAGGTTGACTCCCAAACCTTCACAGACTTCGTTCACTGGCAATCCACAATGTCTCTTGGATGCTCTAAACGCGACGCCTAACCGTCTAGAGGATTCACAGTCCTCAAGTGTAATAAGTCTTCAGATCACACAGACAAGAAGACTTAAGGGATGCCCAATTTACTCTAGCTCTGGGTGGTTAGGGCTTTTCTCCTCACTAGGAATTTTCTCTCAAAGGCTTCGAGGTGGGTTGCTCTCAAACGACAAAAGCCGTGCACTGAAATCTGAGCAGCCAACCGTTTATGGTTGTGGGGGTGGGCTATTTATAGCCACTTGGCAACCCGACCTGATTTGTCCGAAATGACCCTGGGTCACTAAGGAACTGACACGTGTCTCAACGGTCAGATTTCGAACTCTCATGGCAACTTTACTTGGGCTACAAGCAAAGTTGACTTGTCCGGCTCTGGACAAGATTTGCTCTCATTGTCTTCACTCGAAGACATAGGTTTTTGATTTAGACATCACTTTAGTCATTCTGACTTGTTCTCCTAGACCCCACTTAACAGTATGGTGGTTCCTATGACTCAACAGAAAATAAAAAGAACTACGAAAGATCTAAGTCTTCGAGTTCCATAGGCTTCATAACGTGTCTTCTGTTGTCATAGTCTTCAATGTGAATATCTTCATATACCACCTTTGACTTCAATGTCTTCATTCATTTTTAGGGGTCATCTCTGGTAGTAAACTGAATCAATGAGGGACTTCTACCTGTGTTTTCCTGCAATTCTCACAAACACATTAGTCCCTCAACTAGGTTTGTCGTCAATACTCCAAAAGCAACTAGGGGTGGCACTAGATGCACTTACATATGCATTGGCTCCGAATCATGTCTTTGGTCAATAGTTGGGTTGCCCGGCTCCTGTGCTTGCTACCTTACGTTCCGCTATATCGGTAAGGTAGTAAAGGGAGAACTACTGCGATTGTGCCTTGGTTTATCCAAAGGAGCACCTCAGTAGAGAAAGCCGAAAACTGACTGTCATGATGCGGCGAGAGCCGGTCAGCTGTTCGGAGGTTGCAAATCGTTGGAGATTTCTTCCGCATTACGCGAAGGATGGGTACTTCCCGATCAGACGCCTATAGCACCCTAGTTCGGATACTAGGGGCTGCGCCCATGTTTTTATTGTCGCACTCCTATGGCTAAGTGAGGGCGTTACAACCTCATAGTCTGGTTGCCTGGTTCGTTGCGCTAAACAACTCCTTCAAGGACCATCTAATTGGATCAAGATTGTTTAGATTCCATCCCGACCACCCCCGTACTACCTACGTGGGGGCAGAAGCCGGCGACTGGTTAACCCTCAGATTTCATACAATACGGCCGCACATGAAGTAAAAATTTAAAAACATAACAAGCATTATATTACATAAACAACTTGTCTTATACAAGGCAGAGGGAGCTCAAGTACATTCACTCAAAGATAATGTCTTTCGCTGATGAGGACATCAATACCATTGTTACACCCACAGCCCCTACTGTTACATATACTGGACCAATTACTAGAGCTCGCGCACGCCAATTAAATTACCAGGTACTTTCGTTTCTTGGTAATGATTCTAATGTTCATGAGATTATGATGCTGCCTAAATTGGATACATTTGTTTTGCTTACAAATGAAGGGCCTAGCTTGGAGAAGGATGAACATTGGAGCAAGAACACGCATGGAGTTGATGGCATGCGCAAGGGGATCAAGAACGGAGTTATAAGTGATGATTTCAGGACTTTGAAGCCGCCATAAGGAGTGCATGAAGCCTTGGACGAAATATACAAGATGCCACTTCATAATATTCGTCCATAGGCTATTCTAGGTGCTGCGTCACCTTATTAATGGTCCAGGCCCATGTAATTTCGAAATACTTAAGTATAGGCTATTTTTAGAGTCCGTATGTGTGGGGAAACAAGAGTTAGGGTTGGTTTCGGACCCCACCCTCAAGGGCCACGAAATTCCCCCCTCTTCCTCCATATATATAGCCCTTAGGGCGTCGTTTAGACTTTGGGTTTTGTTTAGATTAAAAGTTCGCCATAGCTGCAACTTCGCATACTTCGTTTATGATAGAGGCAAAGGTGTCCCGATGTTTCGATGAGATGGTGGCTATCGTTTTCTGTGGGAGTCGACCTTGACGATCCGACTACGAACGTGCGAGACGTCGCGCCTTAGCAATCGCTAAACCAACTTCCGAGGGGTTATTGACCACGCCGGAGCACGATCAACCTGACCACGAGGGCCTGTTTCCTGCGAGCAAACGAAGAACAAGCAAGAAACTGAGATTGCAATCTGGATATTGCGAATATAAGATGAAAGCTTTATTGATCAAGGTGGAGTTCTGTGACGTCTTGGTCTGGTCATTGGACACAAACGAAGTACGCGAAGTTGCAGCTATGGCGAACTTTTAATCTAAACAAAACCCAAAGTCTAAACGACGCCCTAAGGGCTGTATATATGGAGGAAGAGGGGGGAATTTCGTGGCCCTTGAGGGTGGGGTCCGAAACCAACCCTAACTCTTGTTTCCCCACACATACGGACTCTAAAAATAGCCTATACTTAAGTATTTCGAAATTACATGGGCCTGGCCCATTAATAAGGTGACGCAGCACCTAGAATAGCCTATGGACGAATATTATGAAGTGGCATCTTGTATATTTCGTCCAAGGCTTCATGCACTCCTTATGGCGGCTTCAAACTCCTGAAATCATCACTTGTAACTCCGTTCTTGATCCCCTTGCGCATGCCATCAACTCCATGCGTGTTCTTGCTCCAATGTTCATCCTTCTCCAAGCTAGGCCCTTCATTTGTAAGCAAAACAAATGTATCCAATTTAGGCAGCATCATAATCTCATGAACATTAGAATCATTACCAAGAAACGAAAGTACCTGGTAATTTAATTGGCGTGCGCGAGCTCTAGTAATTGGTCCAGTATATGTAACAGTAGGGGCTGTGGGTGTAACAATGGTATTGATGTCCTCATCACATCCTTGCACATGTGTTATGTAAAGAAGAATTGCAACTTGAGGATCTACAACAGCACCCTTGGCCACCACCTACTCCAGTGCAGGTCACAGATAATGATGTTGTTCTACTCCATGGAATAGCTCATAATGGTGTCACTGGTGACTCTGTCAATGTGTGGTGGCCTCCTGATCATCACCCAAAAAGGAGGAAAATCCAAGGACGAATTCTTCATGCCCGGTTGCAGACTCTGATTATCAATTTAGTGGAGTTACAACCATGGCCTTCTGGGCAACCTACTTTCTAGGTTTCCACTGAGCCAAGCAAGTGTTGTGAGGCTAGGTCATAGAGAGTGGAATTCAACAGTCCGCTTGTTTTATCTCAATGCTCTAAACAATACCAATGGAAAGTTGCATGGCCACTCAATTCCGAGAGGAAAACAACTGCTAGTAGATCTTGTCTTATGCATGAGTTTCAATTTCATTTCAGGGAAATTCGGCCACTGTCTTCTAACAAAATTTGGAGCTGGACATTATCTTTGCTCGAAAGTGTGGAAACATCCACTATTTAGCAACACATTGCTTGTAACATGGTTTGTCTCCAGCTAAATCAGTTTGTGTGGTTGACTCTGCTTCTTATTGGTGGAATTCCTCTCTGCTCATACCAATATACTGTAAAAGGAGATTTTCTGTACAAATCATGGCAGCGGCAATGCAATTTCAGTGGACACTTCGGAGGGGTACTCACCGACCAGGTCTTGCGCTTGTGGGTTATGAAACAGGAGAGTGATGATTCATGTTTCAGTAAACAACTCTTGTGCGAAGGTAAACAGTGGCTTTTGGAAATCTATACATGTTCTATTGCTATTTCTCCTAAATATTGTCATTCCTATCTTGGTACTATGGGTGCACATGTATTACAGAGCATGCATGTATCTCAACAACTTGGTCCATATGAACTAGTCTGCATTGTGCAGTCCTCTTATGAACTTTGTGCTCAAGATGTACCACTAAGGTTTGGGTCGAGTCAGAAAAATGTTCAGTTGAAGCTACAATATTTTGCCTGCGGTTGTCGGGCAGTATGTGTGCAATCAGAACTACCCAAAATTGAGCTCCCTAGTGTTAGCAATTTGTGTTGGCCGGCAACTACCCTAATCTAGGTTCGGTGGAATATTTGAAGGATTTGTTCCTAGTTATCGATGAGCAGTCCACGAAGTGGGATACCACTAGAAACCATGGGTGCGTCCGAGCAGCACATACTGGAGCATGCTACTGTATGTAGTATTTCTATGGGTGACAAATTGCAAAGGAAGATCCAGTTTATGAACTTGTCAGTGCACCAAAAACTTTTGAGTCAATGGAAATTTAAGTGGAGTGGCCATACTATCAGCGGGAGTCGACCGATAATGTGGGTCGTGTATTCCTATGAGTTTCAAAGCAACTCAGTGGTGTTTGCAGCTGCTAGTTCAGCTACAAGATTGGCATGTCTCCAGATTAATACTTGGCCTGACTACCTGCTATGATCAAATGTTGCTATTCCTATGTTGTGTGCAATCTTCTCTGGCCAGAAAATAGTGATGCTCTGTAGCTGGGTTGCGGCCTTGGTGCAACAACACATTAACAAGATTTTTCATGGCTTGCCTAGTTCCAGCAGCAATTCAAAAGGTGAGCTACTGGTACATGATGTGTGTGTGGAGCTATGCCCCACGAGCTTGTGATATACATATATCATCAGTTGGACATCACCTACTCACATATTGCTAAATATATTGGACGGCGCTCCCTATTTGGTCTCCATTTAGATTATGTGCTCACGTATAATATTGATCTATTGGGGTCTGACATGAGCATCGACCAGCTGTGCACGTCTTGGGATCGTGGAGAGCTTGCATTGTTGCTGTTACTAGAATTCACTCAGTGAGCGGTTCCTCAAGAAGGGAGGGGCGTCATCTTTGTTGCCGTTGTCTTCGCGCAAGGCTATGCCGACCAGGAGTACCACCTTGGCTTCAACCGCGGTTGTACTGACAATGGCTACGTCCTTGACACCTTCGACCAGGTTTCATTCAGCCACAACAATTACTTCTCCCTCGTTCAAGTCTACGCCGACTTCGACCAAGGCCAGGAACATCGAGTGCAATGGGATCCAGGTGGTTCTCAATGGCGTCGGCGGTTTGGGGTCAAGCCGCATTTCAAGGAGGGAGGGATGTCAGGGACCTTCCCTAGCCCATATGTATACTTGGGCTGGCCCTTGGATATCACATGGGTTGGGCCTGGCCTGGCACCATCGACTGCTACGAGCTACAAATAGCGGGAGTGAAAGCAACGGAAGAATCCATCCGCGTAGGATCAGGCGAAAAGGCACAGCGGCTCCCGTTTCCTACCTCTGGTCCTCTTCCTCCTGTTCTTTCTGCTTCCCCAAATCCTCTACCTCCATTGTTGCTTGTAATCCAACTTGTATCCAATAGATCGTGAGAGAGAAAAGGGAATCAGTTCACCCGTGTTTTAGGGATGTTCAACAGATGCTGCGCATGCATATGTATGCTTCAATATTTTGTTTCTTAGGTAAACTAGTATGTGTGTGTAAAAGCCGTAGAATACATCCGTAGAACTTGTACTAGCATATCTATGATTACTTACTTTTTTGCAAATAAGTACAGTACCATATACTTTCCAGCAAGATACATGTATTTTTAGACGAGACGTAGGAGTAGCTTGTAATATAACCGACTACTTTCCGACAAAATGCAGTACGTACGAGCTAGCCATAGCTGATTACTTTCCGGCTGTCGGGAGACTCGCATATACAGTACGTACGATTTGCACCAGATGCACTTGGACCGTTGCACGTACTAAGTACAAATCGCCGACTAGTAGATCGCTGGCACAACTCGATTCACACGTCCGCGAGAACAGGGGACGCCGACTGTTTGCCACCGGAGCGTGTCGCTCTCATTAATCTCTTCGTTGCCTTTTTCTCACTGTATACAAGTTATCACATATTATATACTAGCAATATATACCTAGCCTATATAGGATTTAGTAGTATGTGACTATGTGTAATTCTGTACTTTGGAACACGTGACCAAATTCAGCACGAAGTGCTAATTGGAGGATTTAGTGGTATGTGACTATGAGAACTAACCAAAATATGGTACCGTACCGATCATAAATATGCTAGTACAAATTCTACGAATGTTTTGTATGGGTTTTACACGCACAGTCCAGATTAATAAGACAAAATATTGGAACATACATATACATGTGCAGCATCTTTTGAACATCCCTAAAACATAGGTGAACTAATTGCTTTTTACTTCATCCAGGACATTGCAAAATGCATTAGGGGCAAAATGGTCTTTTCACCACACAGTTAACACTATTAGTGTCTAAAATGGACGAAAGTGTTATATAAGAAACAAAAATTAATTTAGGTGTCAAATAGGGAAGAAAATTTATTTTGGGTCAAATAAGGAAGCAAATTTTAAGAAAGGGTCAAATAAGGAATTCTCTCTATAAATAAAGCGCCGATGTTCTTCAATAAAAAAAAACTAATCCCTAATAACTGAGCAAAGACCAAATTCTCTTTTATTATTTCAAAAAAGAACTTCTCTTTTATTACCCATCTCATATCCAAATCACAGGGGAAAACGAGAGAAAAATCCAGTCAACGTCAAAGCATTACACGGCCAGGTTCTCTTTTGTCACACTCATGGATAGCTACGTGAACTAGTAAAATAAGCCTTTCAAACTGGTGGCATGCCCAGGTTGTAAGGACAAAGACAAATGATTCACATACTTGAAGTACTCAACATAGCAACAGTCAAAAGACATGAGGATTTTCAATTTACAAACTGCGCAACAATAAATAGGCAGTAACGTAGCATATAGAAGAATCTGTGTAGTACATTCCTGGCTTGCTAGGGGTTGCAAATTTCTAACATCCTTAAAAAGTTGTGCATTAGAGAAGCTCAAGATTAGCATTTAGATTGATAAAATCATTTTGCAAAATCATGTGGTACAAGAGAGTGATTAAAATCTGTCAATTTCTAACACCCGAAAGAAGATATGCACTAGAGAAACTCAAGATTGGCATTCAAAGTAACAACATAATTTTACAAAATCATATGGTACAAAAGAGTATAAAAAAATCTTTCTATCTCTAACCCACAAAGCATGGACTATCCAGATGATTGCTAATAACATAAAGGACATCAAAAGCACATTCAAGGCATTGGCATGAAATTGCATGGATTACACTTCCATGTACCCAACATAGCTGAAAGAATAATAACATTATATATTTTTTTAACTGGAATGAAAATGCTATATCAACATGCTGCTTGCCAATAATATAAAATAATAGTGTAACAAATGAACAAGTTGGCTCACAGAGGAAGACCCATGGAGATTGACAGCTTCACCAGATCTCAAAATGACATAAGAATTGGCATGTCTGTTTATCGACCAAGAGTTCTTGACCAACTATATTGTCAAATATCAGAGAGTAAACAGAGCTCCAACTGTCAGCACTTGATCCCCCCTGAAGAATCAAAGAATACAAAGCCACAACACACCAGTCGAATGCTAAATGCACAGGAATTTCATCCATGAGATCTCCTCCTATTATGCGGGGAAGGAGGAGCCCCTTCAAAGAAATCATTCACGGCATTCTCAAGGTCCTCAGCTGAGTGCTTGATGTACAACTCTGGATGCTTCCCATTCTCTATATGATGCCGGAACCTGCCAAGGAACGACCTGTATGCTGGCAACAGCTTCTCTGATATTGAGATCCTCAGCTCCTCCCTCAGCTGCGTGTCCGGCACGAACCACCCAGATTGCACCCTATGCGCATCCTCAAATGCAGCATTGAAGGACTTGAATCGCTCCCGCAGAGCTGACTTGGATATTCCTGACGAGAAGCCACCACTTACATGAAGACCCTCATCTCGCAAACAATTCAGGATCTTTAGCCATGACGTCCGCTGGTAATTTGTGGCGGCCACTGTGAACTTTCCTGTAAGCCGCTTCAAGTAATCATCACCAATCATGCTCCAGAGGTCAGGTGAATCCTTGACCTTGTGTACAATATAGTGTACATTGTTCATCAAGAACAAATGTGAGAGAGCCGTGTCCTTGTAGAGTGACACCTTGCTCTCAAGGTTGTGTTCAAGGACAACAATGATCCAGATGATATGGGCAGCAAGCGGTGACTGATTCTCATGCTCGGGTAGTTCGAGGCAGGACAAGCATGGCGCAAGCTCATTGCCTTCAGCAGCAAGCCGGGCACTTGCCGACGGACGTGATACAATCAGCTCGGTGAGCGTGGCCTTGTAGTCGGAAATGAGGCTGCTATAGTTCATCACGTACCGTGTGAGCGGGTGGACGGTGCCGCCAGGAACTGCAGTCTTGGGCGGGTCGCGGAGAACTGCGTTCTCAAACTCCGAGAGTATTCCACGCACTGCATCTGCGAGGCGCGATCGGATCTCTACGGCCTGCACGTATATCGATTCGGCTGCCTTGGATGCAGCGAAAATGTCGGAGACGTCAGGCAGCAGGTCAGATAGCGCGTCGTGGAGATCGATAATCTTGAAGAGCTTCTCGGGAGAGCGGCGACCGATGCTGATGGCCTCAGCGAAGCCAAACAGCTGAAGCGCCGCACCCTTGACAGCTTCGACGAAGGGGGTGTCATGCGTGGCTGGAGCTGCGGTGACGACGCTGACAACGGTGACATTGGAGATTGGGAGGTCATGGAAGACGTGGAAGGAGAGGCGGCGCTCGCTGGCAAAAACGCCGCGGACGGCGGCACGGGCAGCTCGGATCCATCGGCGGATCTTGGCCTCGAGAGCGTCCCACTCGAGGCGCTGGACATCACCGATGCTGAGCCGTTCGACGCCGAGCCGGCGGAGGGAGGCGTCCACGGCCGGCTTGCGAATGGAGGCGTACACCTGGGCACACTCGCGGCCGTACCCAGCCGCAGCCATTCGGGAGGCGATGGCGCGGAGGTCGGCAACGGCGTCGTCGGGGAGGAGGTCGATCTCACGGATGCTCCGGAGCGAGCGGTAGCTGCTTCGCCGGCCGCCGCAGTCGGAGATGGAGTCATCTTCCTCCACAGCTGGGAGGTCCATGGATGAGACCGAGTTCGTTCGGTCGCTGGAGATACAGAGAGATGTCAGGTCGGCGAGCGCCTCGATCTCGAGGTCGAAGGCGCGGGACGAGAGCAAGTGGCGGAACTCGTCCTCGAGCCGCGCCATCGTGACCTGCACGGCGCTGCACCCGCCTCCACCAGCCGCCGCCCCCGACCCGGACGACAGCCGCCGCGGGCTCCCGACCACCGAGGGGGACGACGGAGCGAGGCGGCGGATGTTATCCACAGCACGGAGGAACCGCTCCGCCTCGGTTCGATCCCCTGCTCCGTCGAACAGCATCGGCTCGCCCCCAACCGCCGCCGGCTCCGCCGCCGCCGTCGAAGCCAACGACGAGTCCAACCGTATCACCACTTGCTCCGCCGCCTCCAGCTCCGCCGGTCCATCCATAGTATACAGTTGACTCCTCGCCTCCCGACTCTCCACCTCACCCTCCTCCAAGCTGGCCTTTCTTACCCGCGGCGGCGCGAATCCTGGGAGCCGCACGTGTGGCCGAGCGCGCGCGCGCGTGGGTCTGCGCTATGGCGGACGAGGGAGTGATATAGACCGAGTCGAGCTGGCTGGCTCCGGTGTGTGCTGCGTCCAAGCATGTTTTTTCTTTTCTTTTTTTGACAAAAAGCAACCAGCATTGCATTTCATTCATTTAGATGGTGTTACAAAGCTCAAGATGAGTACACTACTACTTCAACTTCTCTCAGGCATGCTACTTCAACTTCTCCATGGTCATCTAACCAAGCAAGTCGTAACCTTTAGCATTGTTGTATGGTTGCCACCCAACAACGCCCCACAAAGAGAGAGAGAGGAGTGTCGAATATGAATGAGGTGATCCAAGAAGAGTCAAACTTACTAACCCGGCTTCAGATGAGCAACTCAACCGAACATCCATTGCATCGAAATCAAAACTAAATCTGGTTAACCAAGCTCTAAGCAGCACGAATGACCACCACCATCTATCACTGGTCCCTTCGGCCGGTAAGAAACTCCAACAACGATGCCCCAAGAGGTGTGATGCACATCACCATCATCATCCGATCCCAAGAGAATCTGATGTAGGGTGGAACCCTAGATGGCCGATCTTTCACAAAAGGAGCGGATCCCGCAAGAACACGAGAAACACAAGGGGAAATCATAAAGGGAAACACAAGAGGAAACACGAGAGAATCACTCAAACCAACAAGAACTGATAGAGGCTAAGGTGTCCCGATGTTTCGATGAGATGGTGGCTATCGTTTTCTGTGGGAGTTGACCTTGACGATCCGACTACGAACGTGCGAGACGTCGCGCCTTAGCAATCGCTAAACCAACTTCCGAGGGTTATTGACCACGCCGGAGCACGATCAACCTGACCACGAGGGTCTGTTTCCTGCGAGCAAACGAAGAACAAGCAAGAAACCGAGATTGCAATCTGGATATTGCGAATATAAGATGAAAGCTTTATTGATCAAGGTGGGGTTCTGTGACGTCTTGGTCTGGTCGTTGGACACAAACGAAGTACGCGAAGTTGCAGCTATGGCGAACTTTTAATCTAAACAAAACCCAAAGTCTAAACGACGCCCTAAGGGTTGTATATATGGAGGAAGAGGGGGGAATTTCGTGGCCCGTGAGGGTGGGGTCCGAAACCAACCCTAACTCTTGTTTCCCCACACATACGGACTCTAAAAATAGCCTATACTTAAGTATTTCGAAATTACATGGGCCTGGCCCATTAATAAGGTGACGCAGCACCTAGAATAGCCTATGGACGAATATTATGAAGTGGCATCTTGTATATTTCGTCCAAGGCTTCATGCACTCCTTATGGCGGCTTCAAACTCCTGAAATCATCACTTGTAACTCCGTTCTTGATCCCCTTGCGCATGCCATCAACTCCATGCGTGTTCTTGCTCCAATGTTCATCCTTCTCCAAGCTAGG
>NW_024116952.1:0-17293 GCF_003073215.2 Triticum urartu
TGTGTACACTCATAAACACATTAGTCCCTTAACCTATAAGTCTTCAATACACCAAAATCACTAAGGGGCACTAGATGCACTTACACAGTGATTGAAGAATTTTGTCAATGACACTATCATCCAGAAGATTAACTCCTAGTTGAATCAAGTGATTGTTATACCCAGACATTTTGAGTATATGTTCACTGACAGAACTATTCTCCTCCATCCTGCAGCTGTAGAACTTATTGGAGACTTCATATCTCTCAATCCGGGCATTTGCTTGGAATATTAACTTCAACTCCTAGAACATCTCATATGCTCCATGAAGTTAAAAACGTCGTTGAAGTCCCGGTTCTAAGCCGTAAAGCATGGCACACTGAACTATCAAGTAGTCACCAGCTTTGCTCTGCCAGACGTTCACAACGTCCGGCGTTGCTCCTGCAGCGGGTCTTGCACCTAGTGGTGCTTCCAGGACGTAATTCTTCTGTGCAGCAATGAGGATAATCCTCAAGTTACGGACCCAGCCCATGTAATTGCTACCATCATCTTTCAACTTAGCTTTCTCAAGGAACGCATTAAAGTTCTACGGAACAACAGCACGGGCCATCTATCTACAACAACATAGACATGCAAAATACTATCAGGTACTAAGTTCATGATAAATTAAAGTTCAATTAATCATATTACTTAAGAACTCCCACTTAGATAGACATCCCTCTAATCATCTAAGTGATCACATGATCCAAATCAACAAAACCATGTCCGGTCATCATGTGAGATGGAGTAGCTTTTAATGGTGAACATCACTATGTTGATCATATCTACTATATGATTCACGCTCGACCTTTCGGTCTCAGTGTTCCGAGGCCATATCTGCATATGCTAGGCTCGTCAAGTTTAACACGAGTATTCTGCATGTGCAAAACTGGCTTGCACCCGTTGTATTTGAACGTAGAGCTTATCACACCCGATCATCACGTGGTGTCTCGGCACGACGAACTTTCGCAATGGTGCATACTCAGGGAGAACACTTATACCTTGAAATTTAGTGAGAGGTCATCTTATAATGCTACCGTCGATCTAAGCAAAGTAAGATGCATAAAAGATAAACATCACATGCAATCAATATAAGTGATATGATATGACATCATCATCTTGTGCCTTTGTTCTCCATCTCCAAAGCACCGTCATGATCACCATCGTCATCGGCGTGACACCTTGATCTCCATCGTAGCATCGTTGTCGTCTCACCAACTATTGTTTCTACGACTATCGCTACCACTTAGTGGTAAAGTAAAAACAATTACAGGGCGATTGCATTGCATACAATAAAGCGACAACCATATGGCTCCTGCCAGTTGCTGATAACTCTATTACAAAACATGATCATCTCATACAATAAAATTTAGCATCATGTCTTGACCATATCACATCACAGCTTGCCCTGCAAAAACAAGTTAGACGTCCTCTACTTTGTTGTTGCAAGTTTTACGTGGCTGCTATGGGCTGGGCAAGAACCGTTCTTACCTACGCATCAAAACCACAACGATATTTCGTCAAGTATGTATTGTTTTAACCTTCACAAGGATCGGGCGTAGCCACACTCGATTCAACTAAAGTTGGAGAAACTGACACCCGCCAGCCACCTATGTGCGAAGCACGTCGGTAGAACCAGTCTCGCGTAAGCGTACGCGTAATGTCGGTCCAGGCTGCTTCATCCAACAATACCGCTGAATCAAAGTGTGACATGTTGGTAAGCAGTATGACTTGTATCACCCACAACTCACTTGTGTTCTACTCGTGCATATAACATCTACAAATAAACCTGACTCGGATGCCACTATTGGGTAATGTAGTAATTTCAAAAAAATTCCTACGCACACGCAAGATCATGGTGATGCATATCAACGAGAGGGGAGAGTGTTGTCTACGTACCCTCGTAGACCGTAAGCGGAAGCATTATGACAACGCGGTTGATGTAGTCGTACGTCTTCACGATCCGACTGATCCAAGTACAGAACGCACGGTACCTCCAAGTTCAGCACACGTTCAGCTCGGTGACGTCCCACAAACTCACGATCCAGCAGAGCTTTGAGGGAGAGTTCCGTCAGCACGACGGCATGATGATGATGATGATGATGCTACCGACACAGGGCTTCGCCTAAGCACCGCTACGATATTACCGAGGTGGATTATGGTGGAGGGGGGCACCGCACACGGCTAAAAGATCAACTGATCAACTTGTGTGTCTATGGGGTGCCCCTCCCCTGTATATAAAGGAGTGGAGGAGGGGGGAGGGCCGGCCCTTCCTAGGCACGCCCCAAGGGGAGTCCTACTCCCACCGGGAGTAGGACTCCAACCCTTCCAAGGGTAGGAGTAGGAGAGAGGGAAGGAAAGGGGCGCCGCCCCCCTCCTTGTCCAATTCGGACTAGAGGGGGAGGGGCACGCGGCCTGCCCTGGCTGCCCCTCCTCTTCTCCACTAAGGCCCAATAGGCCCATTACACTCCCCGGGGGGTTCCGGTAACCCCCTGGTACTCTGGTATTTGTCCAAACTTGCCCAGAACCCTTCCAAAGTCCAAACATAGTCATCCAATATATCGATCTTTATGTCTCGACCATTTCGAGACTCCTTGTCATGTCCGTGATCATATACGGGACTCCGAGCTACCTTCGATACATCAAAACACATAAACTCATAATACCAATCATCACTGAACGTTAAGCGTGCAGACCCTACGGGTTCAAGAATTATGTAGACATGACCGAGACACGTCTCTGGTCAATAACCAATAGCGGAACCTGGATGCTCATATTGGCTCCCACATATTCTACGAAGATCTTTATCGGTCAAACCGCATAACAAAATACGTTGTTCCCTTTGTCATCGGTATGTTACTTGCCCGAGATTCGATCGTCGGTATCTCAATACCTAGTTCAATCTCATTACTGGCAAGTCTCTTTACTCGTTCCGTAATGCATCATCCAGCAACTAACTCATTAGTTACAATGCTTGCAAGGCTTATAGTGATGTGCATTACCGAGAGGGCCCAGAGATACCTCTCCGACAATCGGAGTGACAAATCCTAATTTCGATCTATGCCAACTCAACAAGTACCATCGGAGACACCTGTAGAGCACCTTTATAAACACCCAGTTACGTTGTGACGTTTGGTAGCACACAATGTGTTCCTCTGGTAATCTGGAGTTGCATAATCTCATAGTCATAGGAACATGTATAAGTCATGAAGAAAGCAATAGTAGTAAACTAAATGATCAAGTGCTAAGCTAACGGAATGGGTCAAGTCAATCACATCATTCTCCTAATGATGTGATCCCGTTAATCAAATGACAACTCATATCTATGGCTAAGAAACCCAACCATCTTTGATCAACGAGCTAGTCAAGTAGAGGCATACTAGTGACATTATGTTTGTCTATGTATTTACACATGTATTATGTTTCCGGTTAATACAATTCTAGCATGAATAATAAACATTTATCATGATATGAGGAAATAAATAATAACTTTATTATTGCCTCTAGGGCATATTTCCTTCACAAGACTCACAACCAACAAGTTCTCAATTAGCTTACTAACACCTTCTAGAATATCTCTAGATGAAGAGATTCTTTCGCGAGAAGCAATTTGATGGACAATTATAATCCTAAGGTCTAGTAACATATAAGATGACAAGGGTATCCCCTACGAAAGCATTTCAGTGGCACCTATTGCCCAAAAAACCACCTATCAAGACACATTTCATCTAATTTGGCCCATATTGCCTAAGATAACTAATTAAAAAAACAAGTGGCAAATTTAATTGGGATTAAATTAGCACTTGCAAACTAAATACTTGTATCAAAACCAATATCTAGCAGATCACGGTGCCAACTACCAAAGCATTTCAACTAAATTGGCACCTACATTTTGCAAAAATAACTTATTACAGATCGAGATTGAGAGATGAACATGTGCTGACGAGGAGAGGGATGGCATGGTGACCTCGGTCGGGGGTGCTAATGAGGGGAAGGCCGGTGACTTTCCTACGAGAGGGGGCGACGACAGTGGCCGGCGAGGGGATCGAGGGCGGTGGGCCAAAGGCGCCCGACTAGAGCTCGCGGGCGGCGACAGAGTGGGCGGCGAGAGGGGGGAGCATTACCTGCGACGGCGGTGGCGCGCGGTGACGGAGGAGAAACCCTAACCGCAGCTGCCGGCGTCGGGCGGAGGAGGACGATTGAGAGATGAGCATGCGGGGGGCTGGGTCGCGTGTTTTGTTTTGCTGTAGCAGTAGCGCGGCTACAGGGAGCGCGCTACTGCTAAGCCCAATATCAGTAGCGCTTTGTCCGGAAAAAACGCTACGGCTATGGCTAAGCATGTAAAAACATTAAAAATATACATTGGTCATCATTGATCTTTTTGTGTAGAATCTAAATAGTCAAAATGAATCCTCACCGTACCTGTATAGGCACAGGTGAAGACTCATATTGCAGCCACAAATCCTACACATACAGTTCAATGAAGACCAAGTGCTCGAGATAATTTGAGAAGTAACATATTTAAGGTGGTAAACACCTTGTTCGCTTAGCAGTATGGGACTAAACTTAATTAGTTGCAAGAGGGGATGATACTTAGCAGCAACGAGTTTTGAAGAAAAACGCTGCTACTAAGTACTTTAGCAGTAGCGCGTCCATCAGAAGGACGCTACTACTATATATAGCCTGGAGGCAACGCCGTGGCAATTGTAGTAGTAGCGCTCGTTTCACCTAGAGCGCTACTGCTACTGCGCTATTAGTAGCGCGGTCTTATGAATCTCGCTACTACTAATTAGCAGTAGCATTTGTTTTTAAACCTCGCTGCTGCTAAGATTCTGTGTATAAGGTTTTCCCTAGTAGTGTGATGGTTTTCCCGCAGAATTTTATCAGAATTTCTGGGATATCATCAAGGCTGACCTTCTAGAGTTGTTTAAGTGTCTTCATGCCGATCAACTTGGCCTATTTAGGCTAAATTTTGGCGAGATTGTTTTGTTGCCGAAAGTTAAGGAGGCCGAACGGATCCAACAGTTCAGACCCATATGCCTCATTAATGTCAGCTTCAAGATTTTGACCAATGTAGCTACAAATAGGTTAAACTCGATAGCTGACCATGTTGTCCGGCCATCTCAAACGGCCTTCATGCAAGGAAGGAATATACTAGATGGTGTAGTTATCCTTCATGAGACCGTCCACGAGATGCACCGAAAAAATATGAGTGGGTGGTATTCAAAATTGCCTTTGAAAAAGTCTATGATAAGGTCAAGTGGTCTTTTCTCCAACAGGCCCTAAGAATGAAAGGTTTCTCTGATAAATGATGCAAGTGGATCCAAAATTTTGTAACTGGAGGTAGTGTGACCATCAAAGTCAATGATGATGTAGGTCATTACTTTCAGACAAAAAAAAGACTACGACAGGTGACCCCATGTCCCCAATGTTATTTAACATTGTTGTTGACATGCTGTCTATTCTGATTGAGCGCGCCAAGGAGGATGGGCAGATTGTGGGAGTAGTGCCACACCTTGTGGATGGTGGACTCTCTATTTTGCAATATGCCGATGACACGATTCTTTTTATGAAACATGACCTAGACAAAGCTAGAAATCTGAAGCTATTACTTTCAGCGTTTGAGCAAATGTCGGGCCTCAAAATTAACTTTCATAAAAGCGAATTATTTTGCTTTGGAGAAGTCGTTGAGGCGATGGCCGATTATGCTGACTTGTTTGGTTGCGCACTTTGGCCAATTCCCGATTAAATATCTGAGAATACCGGTTCATTATCAGCGTCTCACCATTGCAGAGTGGAAGCATGTGGAGGAGCGTCTAGAGAAATAGTTGAGCAGTTGGAAAGGAAAACTGCTCTCAGTTGGTGGTCGGCTGGTTTTGATTAACTCCGTCCTCACAAACATGGTTCTCTATATGCTTTCTTTTTTCCAACTCCCAAAAGGGGTCCTACAAAGACTAGACTACTTTAGATCCAAATTCTTTTGGCAAGGAGATGGTGAAAAGAAAAAATACAGGCTGGCCAAATGGAGCGTGGTTTGTAGGCCTAAAGACCAAGGTGGCCTTGGAATTCATGACCTGCAGGTCAAGAATGAGGCCCTTCTCAGTAAATGGTTATTTTAACTTCTTACCGAGGATGGTGTTTGGCAAACATGTTGCGCAACAAGTATCTAGGCCAAAAGGCAGTATCACAGGCATATTGGAAACTTGGCGACTCGCACTTTTGGGCTGGCCTAATGGCGGCAAAGAAACATCTCTTTCGCTTTGGGTCTTTCGCGATAAAGGACGGGTCGGAGATTCGTTTCTGGGAAGACATCTGGCTAGGCAATGCCAGTCTAAGAGACTATCCAACCTTATATAACATGCTCGTGGTAAGAATAATACTATTGCGCACGTGCTCGGTTCTTCCCCGCCGAATATTTCGTTCAGGCGAGATTTGATTGGCCCCCGACTTGTGTCATGGCATCATCTTTTATCCCGGCTGGATTCGATTAACCTGACACAAGGTCGGGATGTGTTTTGCTGGAACCTTACTATATCAGGGTCTTTCACAGTAGACTCTATGTACCGTGCACTCACGCATTTTAAGGTACCGACGAGTAATAATAAGAAAATTTGGAAGTCTAAGATTCCACTAAAAGTGAAATCTTCATGTGGTATCTTCGTAGGGGAGTTGTGTTAACCAAAGACAACCTCACACGGCGCAACTGGCGTGGGAGTAAGAAGTGTTCTTTTTATACTCATGACGAGACAATCAAACACCTCTTTTTTCAATGCAAGTTTGCACGTTCTACGTGGTCAGTCATCCAAATAGCGTCAAATTTGCATCCGCCCACAAGTGTTGCCAATATTTTTGGTCATTGGTTGGACGGTATTACAAATAGGTTTCAAACACTAATAAGGGTGGGAGCGTATGCCTTAATTTGGTCGCTTTGGCTATGTAGAAATGATTTGGTTTTTAATGACAAAAATGCTCTCCTCTATAGGTTATTTTCCGGTGTACGCACTCGCTACGTACGTGGTCTATGCTACAACGGCCGGAGTACCAACCGCTGTTCATGGCGGTGTGTACGCAATTGGAGCAAGTGGCTACGGAGGTTTTTTCCCAACATGGGTGGCTGAAACCTACGGATTGATCCACCACCCTCTTCGACATAGGCATAATGTCGATCTAAAGAACTTTACTGTTGCCGATTTGTCGATTTTTATTTCATAAATTTTTGTCAGACTTCTGAATTTGGCCGTGTGCATTTTATTTATGCAAAGGCCGGGTATTACTCATAATGCTTTGTATCCGTTTGATGCTACATTTTAAGATAATGAAGTCGCCTTTTATCGGAAAAAAAATGCATTCATCTGCATGAGACAGTGTGCAGAGCGGTGAAGCACGGCCGGGGCCCGTGGCTGCGGTGATTCAACAGCGGAATCAGAGTACCTTCACGCACGCAGTGCGCGTCTGGTTTTCCTTCTTTTTCCACAGAGTTTACGCGGTAGCAATGAGCGAGGAACAGGGGGGCGCCTTTGGCGTTGCTGGCCCACCCCATTGACCGGCGAGTCGTCGCACCGACGCACTGTACAATTTTACTTGAATCAAAGGCCTTTATGTTCCAAGGAATCTACTTTACCCATTGTCATTCGGTGAAGCCATTTACACAAGTGTGATAAGTTTTCTTCTTCGAGCTTGAGCGGAGGTGCTAAAGGGGTCAATGGCCAACGGCGGAGGCGGAGGTGGCGGCGGTGAGCACCTTGTCCAGATAACAGCCGGCGGCGGCGCCGGGCAAGGCAAGGTTGCCGCACCGGAGAAATGGCTGAATCGCTTCGTTCTTGCCTTCGTGCTGATGGAGAGGCTGGGCAACGCGCTTGGCACACTGGCATTCACGTGGGCCACCGTCGTCCTGCTCGGCGGCTACGCCAGTGAACTCCACTCCGATGAAGATTTTATGTTCGCGACAATCTTAATTTTCTTAGAGGCCGCAAGGTATGTCTACACCGTATGCAGATTATTCCAATAGCAGGTGGTAGCATTCTTACGTTTTCTCGCAGCTACGCGGCAAGTCTGCAACGATCGAAATTGGTCCGCCTAGGGCACAGTTGCCTGAAAAAATTAGGGGAAGCGCCCGAAATCCATAGGTAGCCTCTCTTCTTTCTCCTCTGTCTCTGGACAGGCAATGTTCTTCTTCTTGGCGCTGCTCGCCTGCTCCCTATCTTCTTCTCCAGTTGATCTCTTCCTCCCCACCGACCGTGACGCCACGCCGAGCTGCACTATCCCCGCCTGCGACGAGCCCCTCGTCGGCGACGCCGCGTCCTGCCATGGCATCCAAAGGTCAAGCTCGGGTGCTGCCAAATCGGGGGGAATCAAAACGAAAAAGGCCCACACCGGAATCAGGGGACCCCCTTTCTCGTCTTCGACACCGGTTCCGTTCCTAGAAACTCCAGCTTGGTTCCATTTGCAACATTGACACACTCATCTTTTGAGACAAAAGGATTTAACTTTACAGAAATGCATATCTTCTTTAGAGCGTATGCTTAAGATAATCTGGAAACTACAACAGGCCGGGATACTTCAGACATTGTGTTGGGTCAGGGGAAACTATTTTTGACCAACACAAAATAACAAGTAAATATAGCACGACTCAACTACAAATTTGATGCCAGACTTTTTACCATGGCAAATTGAACGTTTTTACAGCAATTTATGTTTGTTGAGGATGACAAGTTTAGTTGGCAAGCATGTCAAATCTGCCTCGGTTCATTTTATTGCCAAGAAATTGCCATGCCTGCGAACTAAATTTGGCATCCTCGCGCCAACATAAATTGCCATAAAAACGTCGGATTTGTCACGCTTAAAAATTTGACGTTAGATTTTTAACAATACTGTAAATCTATTGGAGATGCTATTCACAGGAGGGCGGCAGGCGCGTAGCGTGAAAATTTGAGGAGTGATGCGCTGCCTAAGCAAGAAAGACTTCGTTTGGTAGTTCGAGTTCGGATCAGGATTAATCTTGCAATTGTGCCCTCCTTTTAGTGCATTTTTTAGATGAGCCTAAGTAATATACCAGAAGACATGTACTCCCTCCGTTTCTAAATATAAGTTCTTTTAAAGATTCTACTATAGACTACATACGGAGCAAAATGAGTGAACCTATACTCTAAAAGGCGTTTATATACATCTGAATGACATTCGGGTCTCTATAGCGAAATCTCTAGAAAAACTTATATTTAGGAACGGGGGAGTAGTATAGAGCTTTACAATCTTCTCTTCAATGCACCTAGACTCTCTCACCCCCACCACGACTCTTTTTTCGAGGGAGAGCCTTCATGACGGTTTTTATTCATAAGGCAAACCGCTTACATCATTTGACAAGACACACACAAGAAATAAAGGAGGTTCCTCTTGCCAGACAAGAGGGCTAGACTCCGGTTTACTAGCTAGAACATGTGTCGCCATATTGGCTTCCCTAGGACAAAATTCATTTCCCAAAGAACTATCACTAACTCATGACAAAGGAAGAAACACCCATCGTAGATCGCCGCCGCATGCCCAAGTGAGTGTCCATCGTTTTTCATGATCTCCACAATTTCCATGCAGTCAGAGTTCACCATGAGCATGTTGCACCCCATAGAATTAGCTAGTGAGAGGTTGTCCCTCAGGGCAATCGTCTCTGTCGTCGTTGCATCATTGACAACAACTAGTATTCGGTTGGAAGCAGACACAAGAAATAAAGGAGGTTCCTCTTGCCAGACAAGATGGCTAAACCCCGATTTACTAGCTAGAACATGTGCCGCCATACTGGCTTCCCTAGGAAAAAAATTCAAAAGAAATATTACTAACTCATGACAAAGGAAGAAATAATCATGTAGATCGTTGCCGCAGGCCCAAGTGAGTGTCCATTGTTTTTCATGATCTCCACAACTTTCATGCAGTCGGAGTTCACCATGAGCATGTTGCACCCCATAGAATTAGCTAGTGAGAGGTTGTCCCTCAGGGCAATCGCCGCTGGCGTCGTCGCGTCATTGACAACAACTAGTGTTCGGTTGGAAGTGGCTACAAAGTAGCCCCAATCATCTTTGAGAACTGCAGTAGTTCCTCCAGTTTCGTTCTCAACATCAAAAAATGCATGTCCATTGAGCTTTACATAATCGTCCTTCGGTCGAGTCCATCCAACAGGTGCACTATTTTTTCTTCTTCACCCATGAGAAGTTTGTTACCAACGCAGATATTGCTTGAGAAGATCTAATGGGGAGTTTGAACTCTCTCGCCATGAGTAGCCTGTCGACGCTCCCACCAAACGTACCGGTATGTGGCGGCAATAAGATCAGCCCGGAGAACAGTTGGGAGGAGAGGCGCCGACGGTGAATTATCCAGCAATAGTTCTGCAAACAGTGAAGACCCTTCCCGATCAACAATACATTCAATATCCATGACATGGCCGAGGCCCAAGTGTTGCCAGATTTCGCAAACACGTGGGCACTGAAAAAACGCATGCCGAATACTTTCATAATCCATGCAGCATAACGGGCATTCCCCTTTTGTTTGGATGTGTCGATTCACCAAGCCTCCATAACAGGGGATAGCACCTAAGAGAGAACGCCAAGAATGGATTTGCACCTGAGCAAGTACACTTAAAGACCATAAGATATTCTAGGTTGGGCTAGATGAGGGACCAAGTGGATTTGTTCTACTCAAATTCCTGCCATGTTGATGTCCCCACCCGTAATAGTATGCCGACCTCACTTAAACCTGTCATTTATTGAACTGCCATGCAACAAAATCCTCTGTAACGTTCTGAGCTAGAGGGATTCGTAGAACCCGCTGAGCATCCATCAGCCAAAACAGGTCATTTACCAGCTCAGTGTCCCAAGAACGGTCACCCTCCACCATTAGCTCAAATACCTTCGTCACCACAAAATTGTTTCTTGTAGTCATAATCATCCTCAAAAGGCTGGAGGGGATCCAAGGGTCATCCCAGATATTAATTTTCCTGTCATTACGCTCCAAATATGTCGTCGCCTGAAGGTCTGGATATATACCCACCAAATGCTTTGCCATGTATAAGAGCTGCCCTTTTTCAATTCACGGTTCAATAGATCTCCAGAAGGAAAGTACTTAGCTCAAAGGATTTTTGCACAAAGGGAATCGGGTTCACAAAGTAGCCTCTAGCATTGCTTAGAAAGGAAGGCTAGATTAAAACAGTGCAAGTCCCTATACCCCAGGCCACCTTTCTTTCGTGGAACACACATCTTTCACCATTGAAAACCAATGCATATGATTCTTCTGGTTCTCATCTCCCAACCGGTACCAGAACATAGCAGTAGTGATCCCTTTACATACTCTCATGGGTAGCTTGAAAACAGACATTGCATATGATGGTAATGCTTCGACGACAACCTTGACCAAAACCTCCTTACTAACAAAAGGCAGTTTCTTTTTGCTCCAACCTCTCAATCGAGCACACACCCTGTCAATCATATATTGAAAACACTATGATCTATCAGCCCCTACAATCGGATGTAGACCAAGGTATTTTTCTATAATAGACCCTGCCATGATGTTCATGCCAAGGTATTTGGGTTTGTTACACCAACTATACTGTAGGGGCCCCCCTTATAGTCATTCTGTAAAAAAGCAGGTTCCAAACTTTAGCCATAAACCTGAAGACCAACACTCTTTTAGGTATCTCTCGGGCTTGTGATTTGTATGGGCCGACTAGGAACAAGTCGCCAAAGAAATAATTGGTGGCAAGTCGAGTTCGTGGCAACATTGCACGGCTATCAGACCTTCTTCTACCTCGCGCTGGTACTGTTTCTCTTCCTCCTTCAGCCGCTCTTGCTGCCACCAACCGATACCACCTGCTTTCGTCACCTATGGCTGAGATTTCTCTGGCGAGCCTGCACCACCCCGCACCCGAGCCACCAACCTCCGACTCGCCTTTGCCTGAGACATTCCGGCTATTGCTCGTTTCCGATCGAGGCCTTGCCAATGTCCCCAAGCCTTGCTACGCTCGTCCTGGGGCCACCGTCTGCGGCTTCGGTGCTGCATCTCGTCTCCTCCTTCCTTCTGCCCCAATTCAACCGACCCAAAATTGAAATCCAGGCAACTTATGTTTAGTTATCTTGGATTTGTATTATGGGGAAAGTTGTGGTTGAGCCCAGGTGCACTGCACCCCTTATCTAGGCACTACCGAAAAAGGCTTTCGCCCCGCTTTATAAATAAAGCATCCACCAAGCACAAAGTTCATAAGGTACCACTCGAAACACGAACACACCAAATGCCACCGCACGAAGGTCCAACACAGACGCACAAACACAACACACACGCAACAATGGTTCAGCTGTGGGCACAACACCACAAGCCCAACACAACACCCAAGGACGCACATACAATGCAAGAATTTTCTGCATCATGATCAATGCAAGAATTTTTCTCTATTTTGTTTCCCCAAAATAAAACAATATATGAACTTTAAACTTTGCAGGACAACAATACATTATAACTACGGTGTGGGAAAAACGTTCTTATTTTATCGTGCATTATAAATACTTGAAATAATATTTATTACTTAAAATATATTATTTTGTATATTTATGCTAGACCAAAAAATCTGATAGTATTTTCACACATTGTAGTTCTAAAGTTATGTTGGCGTGTAGTTTGAAGTCCATATGTTGTTTCATTTGAGAGAAAGAAAAAAAAACTTTCATGTAGTAAGTTAGTTGGCTAGCACAAATCTCAAAGCAAAGTTGGAAGGTAAGGATATGGGGTGCAGTGTGCCTGGGTGTAGAAAAAAAATACTCTCTTCTTTCATCTAATGATACCATATTCATATTTCAGGATGTTCAGCCGCGACAAGAACAGACTAGATTATCGACTGTTCTTTAATACCCGTGGAGCATTTAGGCCTCTTGGCTGGAGTGGACTGATTATAATTGCATGTTTTTGTGGTATTCTGGAAATCATCTGGAAGAAGTATCTGATCACTAGCATGATGATCTTAATGAGTCTAATACTAGTTGGACTTGTCCGATTATTGTCTGAGGTGTCACCAAGAGTATGGAATCAGATGCGTCATGCCGCATCAGTATGGAGCCCATTAGTTGCAATCGTATTGCTAGCTCCCTCTATATCAGAACACAAATCAATGATTAAATGGGCAGTGTTTTCGGTACTACTTGTGGCAGTCCTCGTAGCAACAATAAGTAACCCACGCTTCACAAGAATCAGTAAACTAGTGGGCAGTGTTCTAGGCAGAAAACAAGAATTTTGGCGCAACGTTATTATAAACGTGTGCATGATTGCTGCTCTAGGTATGCTGGTGTACATGCTTAAGGATTATAAAAGATATACGATGATCACAATCGAAGTATGTGCACTAGTGATAGTGTCATTTGGCAACTTACAGATTCCAGCAGCAGTTGTGCGGGTCATTCTAGCATTAATTGGGCTTATACCACATCATACTAATGAGCCAGCATATGATGAAAGCTTGGTTGGCCAAAAAAACATTAAAGCGTCTCTAGGAATCTTCTATGGGATGGTGCTTGGACAAGGAACACTCTATGCTATGGCTTGCGTGTTTGAATTCTTTTCTTTCATCCCTCGAAGATCCCTTGTCCGCGGTGGTGGATTTAAAGGTCAGTGGGGAATGAAATCTGTCAATATGTATTACGCATATGCGTCAGAGAAATGCATGCAAGGGGGTGTGCTTGCTCCAAAGAAGATCAACCTCAGCACCTTTGCCATGGATTCTGTGAACTCGGATTCATCCAAGAATCAGTTCGCCGGGATACGAATGATGCACAACTTTCTGCAAAGTCAACCAACCAAGGCACAACTCCTTTCAAAACTCGCCACTTCTACCAAGACGATGGCCAGAATAATCAGAATGTTGGATTGGACAAGTCCAAAGGATACAGCTATCAGATTATATGCCGCAAAGGTAACTGCAGAGCTTGCAAAGAACCTCCGTGCAGGCACTATCCCTGGTACAATGCAGCTTGTATCTGCACTTCTTGACGCTGATCGCAGACTGGAAAGAGGAAACCCACTCCTAGACACTGATGATGAACACGAGCGAAGACAAGATCCAGTTCTGAATACAGAAGATAGCAGAGAGGTGGCTGATAACCAATTCCAAACACAAGGTCAACTTCGGGACACTGATATCCTGCTGGAAACAGAAAGCAGATCAACCCAAGAAGTTGGCATGAACAAACAGAACTCGTGCGTGCTCAGATGCTGGCAGCATATTTCAGAATTCTGGTCAATACCCAAGGAACAGCTGCGGACAGACCACGATCTTCTACCGGCACTGGCCATGTCAATTATTGAAAGTCTTGCTGGTGTTGACCAGGACAACTGCGTGGAGATCAGCAAAGCAGCTGACCTCATCCCGAAGATCATAAGATTCACAATCTGCAGAAGTGACACGATGAATACCAAGGCACAACAAGAGATCCTGCTCAAATCATCACTGAAGGTGCTGCAAAGGCTCACAAGCATTGGCGGGGAACCCGGCATCACACTGCGGTACAAGATATCAAAACACCCCTTCCTATTGAGTAACCTCTCAGGTATCCTTGGAGACGCCAAGAGCAGCCAGATATCGAGAAAGTTGGTGGCGGGAATCCTCAGAAACATTGCCGTTGATGAGAAAACAAGGCAGGAAATTGGTCGCTTCCGAACGATCATCACCAAGCTGATGCAGGCATTTCTCTACTCAGAAGGAACCATTAGTACCAATGATGATCACCTGTCACGGAAGGTCGCCGGGCAAGCATTGGCAATGCTGACAATACAAAGTGCCCAAAACTGTTTGGTTATATTGAAGGAGCCATGGTTCATGAAGGAACTCAAAATCTTGATCCATGATAAAAGGTACATATATGTGGCGGCAAGCCTGCTGCGTAATCTGTGCCTGCATGCTAAATCCGAGCTCAGAGAGTCAGACCTGAAGGAACTATCTCATACCTTGAGAGAGGTGAGCCCTGCTAATTCGAGCAACAAGTACACTATTAGAGATGCATAATAAAATTTACCATGTTTTGTATGTTCTTGTGCGCAAGGTTTCAGTAAAATTTTGATCTTTATTTTTTGCTCACTCATTTACCACTGGACTATAGATAGAGATACACGTCAATTTTTAACTGATAATGATACATCTCATTACAGGTGTTGGAAAGAATACTGGACGCGGATGGGGCAGAACTAGAGATCCTGATTGGGCTTAGTTCACAGATATGTAAAGTTATTCCTGAAGACTTTACCCGAGAACTAGACGCTGGTCAGATTAAGCAGAGATTTGCCAAGAGGCTTGTCGACACACTAAAAGCAAACATGAAACCTAGTGCTCATAGTCCTGGGATCAGGAGAGTGATACTCGAGCAAGTCATACACATGATGGAGTATAATTCTTGCTATGCAGATTGCTTCAACACATTCGGGATGACAGATGCACTGTCAATGGTAGAACAAACACCATCAAAGGCTGAGAACTACAGGCTTTTCTTGGGCGATGAAGGATTCATGGAGTACAGCATGCCTCTCTCCGATCTTGTGGCAAGAGCAAAAGAACTTATGGGTTTTGAGTTTTGACTGACTACGAGACACTAATAGATGGTAGTGGGACTTCTACTTTGCCTTTCTTGAATGAATGAAAAACTGTTGTGGCGAGAATAAAGGATTATCATATTGTTTAGAGATCTCTATTGTTTATTAGTCAGGCTGCAAGTGGGACACTTATTCATTTGTCTTCAAATGTTTGCGACATAATGTTATGGGTGATTTAAGTGATTAGTTTTCCAACTGGTTCCATAGATTCTCATAAGGTCGGCAGCGATACAAAACAGACGCTTGCGCTCGAGATAAATAGATAATGGTCATATGTTAAAAGCAAGTAAACAGGTCATCACAGTTGAAGAGAAGAAGATGTCATCATGTTACAGTAGAGATACCACAGGCGTCTTCCTAGTGATAAGTTTGAGGCATATGGTATGTTGCAAGAAAATCTAGTGCAAAATCTGCGTAAGAACCCAAATACCCAATACCGGTCTAAGTGTACTTCCATTTGTAGCTGCCGCAGGAGGATCAAATGAGTCCTTTATATTTGCATCACACTCCTAGTTGCGTGTCACTGTGATTACTTTCATCGACAGATGTTGGAAAGAGGGGAGGGGGCGCGGGGGATAAAGAGTGGATGAGGCGCAGGGGATAGAACTAGAACTACATGACTTAATCAGATTCCGCCCATGAAGATCTAAGATCATTTCTGAATATTCCGAGGAGGCACTGACTGAAGCAAGATAGTTTACAGTGAGAGCAGTAGGGAAAAAAAGGTGTGGATAAGCTGATCGATGCACTGAATGAAGATACGATCGCCAAGTGTCTGTAATCCAGGAAAAATAATGAGGCAGATAACTGACCTTCAGCACATGGTGCGGTAGAATCCTCGCTGTAAACTATCCGGTGATTGCGATGACAAGAGCATGTCGAAGGTAGAAACAGTAGCATGACGCGGGTGGCGGCGCAGCCCACGGAGGCCACGGACTACGCCTCCCGCCTCTGACCCCACACGCCGCTGGCAGGAGCAGTGCAGCGACGGCGAGCACCACGCGAACAAGGCGGTGGCTCCGATGCCGTGCTGGTACGGCCGGCGGCGGCGATCTCCGGTGTGTCATCACGCGGCGGCAGCGGCAGCGAATGGGCTGGCACGGCCGCGGGCTTGGGCTCGCCACACGGCCCGTGGGCTTCTTTTGTTTTCTCAGCACACGTATGTTTCTGTCTGAAAATGTCCGACGTGCCTACTAAAAAAAGTCGGATGTGCCAGCTAGGATGGCTGCCCGAGCGTCGTCTCCATCGCCGTCGACGCGTCGGGGGCAGTGATTTGACGTGACAGACAGGGAGGAGTCAGTTCCCGGAGGGAGGACCTGACTCGCTTCCTTCGCGGCTAAGGCTGATGCGCAGGCTGTTATAATAATCCCAGCCATCCCCCCCGCCCAGCTGAGCCCAGCTCAATCCCAGTCCGCGGATCCAACCGGAGCGCCACCGTCCGATGACCATGGGGGCGGAGCGCGAGGCCGGCGAGGAGGAGGAGTCGCGGCGCCCCCTTCTCCCACCCTCTCCGTCGCCAGGTTCTCCCTCTGCCACCGAACCCACCGACCCCCCGCACATCTGATCTCGTCCCTTATTACGGTGTGGATTTCGTTTCAGCGGCGGAGCACCAGCAGCAGTACCAGCACCTGGGGCGGAGCAGCTCGTCGGCGCTCTGCGGGGGCGGGGGCGC
>NW_024116953.1:0-5133 GCF_003073215.2 Triticum urartu
GAGCGGCTCGTCGGCTCTGCGCGGGGCGGGGGGCGCGGAGGTCAGCGCCGCCGAGGTCAGGTCCGCCGCCTCCTTCTCCTCCTCCAACTACTACCCCTCGGCGCCCAATCCTCACCACGACGCCGTCGTCTACCCTCCGTCGATCCACAGCGCCGTCCTCTCCCCGTCCCCGTCGTCTGCTGCCACTCCTCCGCATACGCATGGTAATCCTCGGTGGCGCTTCTTCATTTCTACCAGTTTTGCCCCATTGTACTTGTGGCTAACAAACAACGGGTTCCAACAGCGCAAGGTTTGGCGATTGTTCCTCAAGGGCCGTACGGTGGTGATTACCAGCCTTCTCAGGGCGTCCCGAGGTGAGCGCTTCTTCTCAAAATTGTTTTAATGGCTGTGTTGCTGAGTGATAATATAGCAAGCAGACACAGTCCCGTAGTCATGAATGTTGTCAGCCTGGCTGCTAAGTTAACTTCCACATCTTGTTATGCACTGGGCTTCAGCTAAAATAATGCTGTAGGAATTTACTACATCAGTCATGGTGCTCGCTGTGGTCTGGTACGACCTGGCTAAAATTGGCCGAATATTTAGTATTGACATGATCTAATACAACAGTAACCCTTTTAGTTTAGCTTCCAAACTCAATATTCATTTGGTCAGTGTTTGGAGCTTAATGATGTAACTAGACTGGTCATATGTTCTATCTTGTATTTTGTATGGATGGTCAAGAAGAGGCAATATTTCCCTTCTGTCCTGTTATGTTGTTGCAAATTGTGCTTGTTTTCCTCAAACACGATGGTGGATCGTCTATCACCCCACTGAATTTTTCATATAAGATCACTCAACTGAATGATTGAATTTTTCCAACAGGGATGTACTGGATGAGGTGGAGATTCGGCATCTGCTAATTGAACATGTTGGACATCGATGTTGTTGGGGAAGCCGGCCTGCTCGCACATGGAAAATTACATCCATCGAGGACTGCAATGTATATGTTGGAACCTTGGAAACCTTTATCGAGGAAAGAGACACCATATTAAAGAAGGAACCCTACAATGGTGGGAAAATAGATGGAAGAGACAAGGGTCCTGTTCTTGGTGTGTGGGAACTAGATTTGAGGTCCGAGTTTCCAATGCTCTTTGTACCAGAGAAAGAAGTAATGGTCAAGATTCCTCATTCAGAAGTTACTGAAAAATGCTTAGGTATGACATTCACTTAACTGATCATGTAGTCACACATAATTGGCTTTCATAGGTTGTAGCCGTAATACAACATTTGTTTTGACTTTTTACTTGGTGAGGATAACATTTTTATGTACCTATTTTAGTAAGTAAAGTTCAGTATATAGACCTTTGCCCTAATATCTTTCTTTTGTTCCATGTAAGAAAATAACTTCTATTCTGTAGTAATTCCTTCAACTATGTTGTATCTTGTGTTTCCTTTATGTTGCCTTTGCATTTTACATTGTTCAGAGATCCTTTTAGGCATTGCAGTCTAAATGTTCGCAGCGATCAAACTTTTCAAATTGTTTACCCAGGTCCCAGGTCCTATATCATGATTTTACCTTTATTTTTCCCTGTTATGTGTTATGTCAAGTAGAAGTCAGGGGTGTGGCCTTGAGCCCTACCGTTGGCCAGATGTGCCTAGGTGGCAGTGGAAATCGTCAATTAGCTAGAGATAGATTAGATTTCATTTTCTTGGAGATAAATAGAGACAAGAGTGTTCACTGTTGTTTAGTTCCAACTTTATGAGTCCCGACCGCCAGCCAGCTATATATATAAAGTTAGGTACTGTGTGCAAACTATGCAAGTAATGTGAATTGTCTAACTTCTCCCTGGAGCTCCTTTTCCCCATGTATGGTTAAGCTCAGCCCAATCAAGCTGAGCGGCAGTCTTGGCTATCTTCCCAGCTGTAGTTACCCTGTTATGATGATCATCATAACATACGAGTTGAAAACGTCTACTTGTATGGCTGTCACAAGTACCTATTTACTATTTTTAGCATGTATTATAAGTGCTAATTCAACTCAAATACAGTTAGGAATCTTAAGCTACCTCACGACGGGAGGTTTCACAATCTGAAAGAAAACCTTTAGAAGAAAGTAACCCATAAATACACTTTTGGTTAGACATGACATAGGAACTGACAACTATCCAACTCATACTTCTAATGGGAAACATTCATCTCTTGCACCACTAGTGTGACGTATTACCTTTGCTCATCTATTGTGTTGAAAAGAAATGGATATGATCCATATAGACTTGTTGAGTGATGTAGAATATAAGTCTAAAAAATATATAAACTGCTTAATATCATGTAGCCGCCTATAATCTTTGCCCACTAATCCTTATTGGCTGCAATAGCTGTAGAGTCAAGATGTTGTGTTCTCAAATCTAACTAGAAGAAATAAACAGGGGAACTTCCTTCTAATTAAATATTTATAATCTGCTTATTACTGGAACCTTAACTAGTCTTGGCTCATTTTCAAGTTGTTGGGAATTAGGACTTAGCAAAGCTTTAGCAAGTGTTCTTTTTTCTCATTAATCTTCTTTCATACTAGTATGTATATTTTAGCAAGGTAATATCATAGTTTGTCCGTCATTGCCTTTCTGATTTTGAGAAGTTCTCAATTTCTCTGATCTGATGTTTCTGACAGATTGCGAGGGTCGTGGAGAGGCACCATGTCCTACTTGCAATGCTGGTCAGCAGCACGGGTTTTACAAGGCAAATCAAATGACTCGGTGCAGTGTATGTCATGGCAGGGGTTTGCTCGCTCACCAAGATGGATCTGATTCAGTGTTAGTTCCACCTTTTTTTTGAGTTCTTCAATACGTAATTCACCTCAACTCAGAATACAAGTGTGCCATAAGAAGCTCGTTTATTGTCATAACATACACAAGTACTCCCTCCGTTCCGAATTACTTGTTGTAGGTATGGATGTATCTAGATGTATTTTAGTTTTAGATACATCCATTTCTGCGACGAGTAATTTAGAACGGAGGGGGTACATAACTAGGCTAACACATATACCACTTTTATTTCTGTTTCAGATATTGATCTGCTTGTATGTTTCCCTTTGTCACAGATGTGGGATGTGCAATGGTCAAGGAATGTTGCCCTGCATAGCATGTGCATCCCGGGGCCTAGTGACATGCCAGACATGTAATGGCTGTGGTTCCCTTCTTGCACAAAGCACTGCTCATGTTCGATGGTAATTTAATTCATATTTTTCCAAAGATGGTCCATCGGTTTTTATTGAGATAGTTAACCAGAGAATAGAGAACCAAAAGATTTGACCGTATACACTTAAACAGACGTGTTACTAGTAAATGCCTACATGGAGCCTATCATGTTGCTACAATGCTAACTATCACGGAAAACTGTTATAACAGTTCAGTAGTCTGTTATGGTTTTAAAAGCTTTGCTGAACATTCGAGATTTTAGTCCATGCTTTATTTTTTGTGTTTGGTTCAGTCCTAATATACTGCAAACTGTTGTACATAAAATATGTTTGACAGTTTATATGCTTTCTTTAGTAGTCTACTAGTAATAATATTTTACTCTTCCCTTTGCTGAATGCACTCTTATCTACTCCCTCCGTTCCAAAATAGATGACTCAACTTTGTACTAACTTTATACAAAGTTGAGTCATCTATTTTGGAACGGAGGGAGTAGTAAGTAAAGCTTCAATAGATAAACTCCAGGGAGTCATAATTGCAGAACTAAGTGAGTCTTCACTTTTTAGTTTTTTATTTATGCCACATGTTTTATTTATCAGCAAATCAGTAGGGCAGTATGTATGAGAAAATCATGAGATATACTGCCTTGTGCAATTGTTTCCCTCATTAATCAAGAGCTTATGGTTTGTGATAATATTCACACCATAATTGGCAAGCTATGTTGATACTGCTTTGATAACCGAAGAAGAATTAATCTTTAATGGTTGTTTTAGTGGTTTGAACTTTGAAGGGACTACTTTGCATAGGTGTCTGTGTGGTCCCTTTTTCTTTTGGTCTGACTTGTAATTTCTTTCTATTTCCAGGAAGACGCTTACAGCGAGAAAAGTTAGTGCAACAACAGGAGCTGCTTCGGTCCCTGATGAAGTTTTCCACAGAGCGCAAGGGGTGCAACTATGCAACATACAGGCATACCAATGCACTCCTGCTTTCTTTGCCGATTCATACCCACTCAACCAGTTCTCGTCGGAGATCGTGGCTAGCCGGCTGCCAGTTCCACCATCCGCAAGAGTCATTTCGGAGAGACACATCATCTCGGTCGTGCCCGTAACCCGTGTCACAATGTCTCACCGTAAGCGGTCTTTTAGCTTCTACGTCGTCGGCTACGGCAGGGATGTTTTCATACGGGACTATCCTTCGAAGTTTTGCTGGGGCCTTTGCCGTTGCTTCGAATGGTTGGGGAACTAGCTCATGTGTGTGCCGCCTTCTTTTGGTATCCAATGTTCATACTATCAAAACCTGTGTGTAACTGTGGAGAGGCAGTGTGATTTCTGGTGTGTAACAGTAAAGATGTGCAACGTTATCTGTAGTGTTACAGTACAGAAGCTTCTGTATGTACATTTTGGGCTTGTGGATCATGTACAGCGGTACTGTAGCGATTGTTTGATGTGTAGGAAATAATTCACATTTTGTTATGAGTAATAATAATGAGATAAATATCCTCTCCGATATCTGATATCAACTGTCCATAATTGGTTCCCCTGAACTGAATGTGCTGTTTCTCAAAATAAATAAGTCGTCTTCAATTCCACAATATAAATGTGTCAATTATCTTTGAATACGTTCTTGGTTATTCAAAATGGTCTTCTCATATTCACCAGCTTAGGATGATATATAATGTGTTGGATCCCTGAGAAAGCTCCTAGCTTGCTTTTTGTTTTGAATTATTTGAATTGCTTTTCACATGTGTCACGTGGTACCCCCTAGCAAGGAAGCTTCATCAGTTCATCATCTCTATCGTCGTCGTCGAATTGGGGCACCGATTTGATGTGACAGGGAAGAAGAGGAGGCAGTTCGCGGAAGGAGGGAGGATTTGACTTGCTTCCTTGGCGGCTATGACTATCCCAGCCATTTCCTCCCGCTCGCGGCCAATCCCATTGCGTCGGATCCAACCGAATCGGCGGGC
>NW_024116954.1:0-5440 GCF_003073215.2 Triticum urartu
GGGGCCTTGTTGGGCTTTAGGAAAAAGAAAGAAAGGCAGCCCCCCCCCCAGGCCTAGTCCGAATTGGACTAAGGGGAAGGGCTGCGCCCCCTTCTTCCTTCTCTTCTCTTTTCCCTTTCCTTCTCTCCTACTCCTACTACTTGGAAGGGCTCCTAGTTCTACTAGGAAAGGGGGAATCCTACTCTGCGGTGCCCCCTCCACCATAATCCACCTCGATCATATCTTAGCGGTGCTTAGGCGAAGCCCTGCGTCGGTAGAACATCATCATTGTCACCATGCCGTCGTGCTGACAAAACTCTCATTCAACACTCGGCTGGATCAGAGTTCGAGGGACGTCATCGAGTTGAACGTGTGCAGAACTCGGAGGTGCCGTGCGTTCGGTACTTGATCGGTCGGATCGTGAAGACGTACGACTACATCAACCGTGTTGTGCTAACGCTTCCGCTTTCGGTCTACGAGGGTACGTGGACACACTCTCCCCTCTCATTGTTATGCATCACCATGATCTTGCGTGTGCGTAGGATTTTTTTTAAATTACTACGTTCCCCAACACAGACAAGCTCCTACTAATAATTGAATAATTCTTAATGAATCTCCTGTAGTATCCAGTCAGGCCTAGGAAACTCCTGACTTGTTTGACATTTATCGGGACTGGCCACTCTCGAACAGCTACAATCTTGGTTGCATTAGTCTGAACTCCCTTCCCACTGATGACATGGCCAAGGTATTCCAATTCCTACTGGGCAAACGAGCACTTACTAGCATCAGTTTCATAAACAACTGGTTGTCTGTTAGGATGGTGAAGACTTGCTCCAAATGTTGCAAATGCTCTTCCAAAGTTGCACTGTAGATGAGAATGTCATCCATAAAAACCAAGACACACTTTCTGAGAAGAAGAGCAAATAGTGCGTTCATTGCAGCTTGAAATGTTGCAGGAGCATTGATCAGGCCAAAAGGCATGACCTCGAATTCATACAGTCCATGATGGGTCTTGAAAGCAGTTTTGTGTTCTTCTCCTTCCACCAGCCTGATTTGATGATAGCCTGCTTTCAAGTCCAACTTAGTGAAATATTTAGCACCTTCCAGTTCATCTAGAAGTTCTTCTACTATGGGCATAGGATATTTATGCTGAATTGTTACAGAGTTAAGCACTCTGTAATCCACAGAAAATCTCCAGGTTCCATCCTTCTTTCTGACCAACAACACTGGAGAGGCAAAGGAACTTGTGTTATGTTGAATCAATCCTTGTTGCAGCATTGTAGAGACTTGTGTTTCAATTTCCTGTTTCTGCATAGGGTTATATCTATATGGTTTGACACTAACAGGTTTGGCACCTGGTAGTAGGGGAATCTGATGGTCAAAATCTCTGTGAGGAGGCAAAGTATCAAGAGTATTGAATAGTTGTGAATGCTTGTCAATTAGAGGTTGAACTATAGGTGGAATACATGTTTCTGCTAGAGGTTGCTCTGCCATGTGGCAGAGGTGAATTACTTGCTCAACTACCCCAATATTCAGAAGGCCCTGTAAATGTTTGCCTGAAATAGTTGTACAAGGAGTGGGTTTCTCCCTAACTCCTCGGAGTGTAATCCTTGCGCCTTGATACTTAAATCTCATAACCTTCTTCCTCCAGTCAACCCACATAGGACTCATGGTATCGAGCCTCTGCATGCCTAAGATGATACCATAAGTACCCAGAGGTAAAACTTTCAGCCGAGTTGTGAAAGTTTGTCCTTGACAAAACCATTGTAAACTGGGCACTTGAGTGTTACATGGTAATTTTCCTCCATTGGCAACAGTGACTGTAGCCGCAGGAATGTTCTCTGTAGGGCATTTCAACTTTTTTACGAGATCAGCTTTGATGAAATTGGTGGAACTCCCAGAATCCACTAGGATGAGCAACTGTCGTTTGCCAACCATACCCTACAGCTTTATACACTCTTTAGAAGATGCCTCAGTTGCGGCCTGTTCAGATAATTTCATGCAATTATCATCATGTTTATTGACTGGCTGTTTTTCAGATTGCTCACTATCAGATCCAGTGGAGTCATTTTCATATGGTTGTAAAGCATTCCATAACTCCTCCATGACGTGCAACTGAACAGTCTTGGGGCATTTATGGCCCGGTGCATATTTCTCCCCATACTTGAAGCACCCTCCTCTTGCCCTTCTCTAAGCCCTTAGATTATCCACCTTGTCAGGGAACTTAGCATGATCTTCTGATCTTTTGTCTGCAGGTGTATCCCTCAGGAGACCTTGATGTATGGTTTGGAGCTGTATCCTGGTTCCCATTTCTTGCTAATTTAGATGTGTCCTCACCCAATAGTTCTTCTTGTGTTTGAGCCAGGGAATAAGCCAAATCCACAGTACTTGGTTGCTGCAATTTAACTGGTGCTCGAATAGCAGGTTTGAGTCCTTCCACAAAGCGATTAATGAAAAATGTTTCATCGTAGGACTGATTGTACATAAACATCTTGTGCATGTGTTCCTCGAACATATGTGCATACGCATCCATTATTTCTGTTTGCTTCAGGGAGAAGAAAACACCAATCGCTCTGGTGTACTTGTTGCGGTTGAACTTGGTGAACACTGCTACACATATAGCTGCCCAGTTATCAATTGTGTGCATGTCTTCGTAAGTCTGAAGCCACAAAGCAGCATTGCCAGAAAAACGCATTGTCGCGAAATCGACCCATGGTTCCTGTTGAACATTGTGCATCCGAAAATATTTCTCGCACTGCTGTCTCCACCATTTCGGGTTCTCTCCTTCAAACTTGGAAAAGTCAGACCGAGGGATCCGTGGCTTGAAACGACTGTGATGCGACCGGTAGCCATAAACAGGGGAGTGATCGAGATCCTCATGGTCATCCGAGAAATAATCACTTAGGCTTTGGTGACACCCACCTCGTCACCCAACCACCTAGCTCACAATCCCTTCTAATCCCTGTATAATAGTCTATTCGACTAGTCCCAGCAACCAGAAGTCATTATCCAAGAAGCAGACTAAGAACCCTAGAAATTAGAGGATGAGGGGAAGGAAAAATAGGAGGAGGAGCGCGGGTTTACCGGTCCACCGTCGGGGAAGAAGCACGCCGGCGATTGGATCGTTGTGGTCGCCATAAAGCTCGCGGTGGTTCTGCTCCAGGTCGCCGCCGAGCTCGCGCCGCCGCTGCCGTTGGATGAGGTGCTGCTCATTGGAGAGGGGAGAGGGAGGGGAGGGGAAAGTGTCGCTGCCGTCTCCTCCCATAGCACTGTCGTTGTCCCTCCTCCGCCGCCGGCGCCGCCACGAATCGAAAGAGGGAGAGACGGGAGAGAGAGAGAGAGAGAGAGCGAACGAGTAATCAAGCGGGGGTTGCTTTCCACGGGGTGGGAGGATAGGGTTATTTCCCGGTCATTTCCACGTGGTTTGGGAGGGTCTTGGGCAGGGTTTCATCCCGGCAGGGGCTAACCAAAGGCACATAGGTGGCAGACCGGGATTGGACCCCGGTCGGTTGGAATCCACGCGGATCGGGGGGGATTGGTGCCCAATCCCGGCGGGGTTGGGTGTAACCGAACGAAGCCTTATAGGGGATTGGAACTGAGATTGCTCACCCCCGGGTGGTGGTTGCCGATTGTGACGAATAGCCCGCTGATCTGTCGCTGGTGGCGCATGCAGACTGCTCTGTCCTTCAGTGTGAAGTGTGCATGAACGTTGCGGTGGAGGCGGAGGCGGCTGCGAAGTGCCCGTCGCTGGTAGCCACTCAAGCTGATCCATGCGGAGTACACCCCATCCAGTGCCCGCTTCATCTCGGCCATCGCCGCATCGAGTGAACTGTTGGCGATGAGAACGCGAAATTCGAGATTAGAGGACGCGGATCAATTTGGGCTGCTATGGAATCGCAGCAACTCCTTGCGTCACGCCAGGATATGGTAGCTTGGAGACAGAGGCGACTGGCGTGGGGAAGAAGAAGAACAGAGGAAGGCTCTGGGATTAGGGATACAGAGATTCAGTCATTACAATCCTCATGCCCCACACGCACACGCAACACTGCTATATGTAGTGTACATTACAGGCCTCACGGGCCGGCCCACTGGCCACATGCTGCGCAATGGATGGGCCTAGCCCAGGTCGTTGCATATTTCAGTACCGAGTGAGTACCACCAGTTGACACTAGATCGATTTGAGATCGACAACAGTGACTACGACTTGCTACTGGCCAAGTGGGCAACACGATACATTCAACAGTTCGACACTAGATTTTTCCTTCTAGCTACATGCGGCGTCACTTGTCAGCGATCGGTCTACAAATTCGCTGACTCCATGCATCTTTCTTTCACGATCACCAGGCACACTATTGCTCCGAATTCACCATTTAATCAAAGCATCTTCCTCCTCTTGATCCTGGCCTTGAAGCCGTTCTTCATGTGGAGGATGATGGAGATCTTGGGCTCCACGACGTGTCCGGGCACGGCCTCCACCTCGAAGTTCCTCACCACGGCGGCCGCCACCGCCTTGAGCTGCACGAACGCCATGTCCTTGCCGAGGCATGTCCGCGGCCCGGAGTTGAAGGACACGAACTTGTACGACGGCACGTACCGCGGCTTGCCGTCCTCCCCGATCCCCCGCTCCGGCCGGAACTCCCGGCAGTCCTTGCCCCACACCGCCTCCATCCTCCCCATCGCGTACAGCGACACCATGATCTTGTCCCCCGGCCGCACCTCGTGCCCGCTCGGCAGCGCCTCCGCGGCCACCACGCCCTTGTGCTCCATCGGCACCGGCGGGTACAGCCGGAGCGACTCGCACAGCGCCGCGTGCAGGTACACCAGCCGCCCCAGCTCGTCCGGGTCGTAGGTCACCATGCCGTCCGGGGTGGTGGTGGAGTTGACCGTGTCGAGCTCTGCGAGGATCTTGGACACCACGCGTGGGTTCCTCGTGAGGAGGTAGAAGAACCAGGAGAGGCCCGAGCCGGTCGTGTCCCGGCCGGCGAGCATGAGGTTCATGGTCGTGTCGCGGAGGAAGGCGTCGACGACCGTGCTAGCATCTTCGTCGTCGTCGATGTAGGAGGAGAGCAGGTCCGCCGAGTCCTCGATGCCGCCTCTTGCCTTCACCACCTCCCGCCGCTTGGCGATCGTGTCGCCGATGAACCGGTCGATGTCGCGCCACGCGACGGCCATCTTCCGCTCGTGCCCGACCCCGAGCCACCGCACCAGCTTCCACCAGGACGGAGGGAGCACGTTGCGGACGAGGAGCACGTCCATGGCATCGTCCATGGCGCGCGCGAACGGCACCTCCGGGAACCCGATGGCCAGGCAGCCCGGGTCGACGCCGAACACCAGCGTGGTCGTCGTGTCGAACGTCAGCCTGAGGAACACGTCCTGCAGGTCGCACACGCCGGTGCCGCCGCCGGCGACGTGGGCGAACAGCGGGAGCAGGTCGCGCTCGACCTTGCGGGGGGGGGCCCCG
>NW_024116955.1:0-14465 GCF_003073215.2 Triticum urartu
CTCGTCGGCTCCATTGGCGCCGCCGAGGAGCCCCTCACGGAGGCCATGATGTCGGCGTGCGTGCGCATGTTCGCTGTGAACCTCTTCAGGGTCTTCCCGCCCAAGGTCCGGTCAGGCAGCACCGCGTCGGAGACGGAGGAGGACGAGCCCTTCTTCGACCCCTCTTGGTACCACCTGCAAGTTGTGTATGAATTGCTTCTGCGGTTTGTGACCTCGCCATTTGTTGACCCCAAGGTGGCTAGGAAGTATGTGGACAGTTCGTTCATCTCAAAGCTGCTTGACCTGTTTGATTCTGATGATCCCAGAGAGAGGGACTGTTTGAAGACAGTGTTGCACAGGATATATGGAAAATTCATGGGAAACCGACCGTTCATCCGCAAGGCCGTGAGCAATATCTTCTATAGGTTCGTCTCCGAGGCCGATCATCACAATGGGATATCCGAGCTGCTGGAGGTGTTTGGCAGCGTGATAAGTGGGTTTGCAAAGCCATTGAAGGAGGAGCATAAGTTGTTCCTATGGAAAGCGTTGATCCCACTTCACAAGCCTAAGACAGTGGGTGTATATCTGCCGCAGCTGACCTACTGCATAACACAATTTATAGAGAAGGAACCCAAGCTTGCAGGAACTGTGATTAGGGGTCTGTTGAAGTACTGGCCGGTTACAAATAGTCAGAAGGAGATGATGTTCTTGGGGGAGTTAGAAGAAGTGCTTGAGTTGATTGATATGGCTGAGTTTCAGAAGTGCATGGTGCCATTATTCCGGAGGATTGCGACTTGCCTCAATAGCTCCCATTTTCAGGCAAGTTTCTTCCCCAAGCCATTGATTAATATTTGTCCCTAAACCGTGTCTCCCCGTAACAATTGCTTTTTGTCTTGCAACAATTGCTAGGGTTAGAAATACCGACAAGAAACAAGAAAAGCTTGTGAAACATCAGTAAGAATTTAACATGAGTGTCCTCTGGTAGGAAGTTATCATCACCATTATTTTGTAGAGTAGTTGCGAAGCTGTATACTGGTGCATTCTATTGCTTATTTTAGGTTTTTAGTCGAAGAATGTGCCTGTTCTCTTTCCTTTTCCTTGCACCTTTTAAATTTGCTAGTGTTACTTGCATGGTCCCATGCACCTTTTATGCCATAGTCATTATTGTTTATTATTTGATCAGTGGTTAAACTCATTCCTTGTTGGCTAAAGTGGGACAAAACACCTCAGTTGTTCGCCTTGTTGGTTCTGGTGCAATTGGTGGCCTGCACTTCACTTTGGAAGTCTGTAGAGAGTATACCACTCACATTTAAATATAGACATGAAATACCACGTTATTACTTTGGCTCTATCTTATATCTGGGTGGTTGCACAGTCACAAAAAGGTGAAATCCGCAATCCAAAGGCAGATAACTTGAAACTGGGCCCAATTAATGTGGCAGAATATATTGGTTGAGGTACAAGTTAGGATGATCACAACTGTTTGATAACCTATAAGGTCATGTCATGGTACAAATTATGGCTGCAACCACCCAAATAAATCAGATCCTGGGGTTTGTGGAGCTTGACAATCAATTAGTTAGAATTCTGCTTTCCATTTGATATTCTAATCAATTTATTGGGATATGCTAACCACAGAACCATGATTTGATTAAGGGCGTCGTTTGGACTGAAACATCACAGTATTTGATAGCTCAACGCTTGAAAGGAAACAAATCAGTGATTGGCATTGACTACTAAAATACTACTCCCTCTGTCCCATAATATAAGAGCGTTTTTGACATTAGTGTAGTGTCAAAAACATTCTTATATTGTGGGATGGAGGGAGTAGTTAATAGCAGTTGCTCTGGAAAGAACATCAGAAGATTTTTTATGTATACTGTCTTCTCCCCATCGAGTTTCATGTTAGAGAAGTGCATAAATATAAGATTATGAATGACCTAGTAGCACTACGACTGTCTTGGTTCATGACAATTCCATGTCCTGGAACAAGTATTGCAGGTCTTCTCTTGCAGTTTTTGGCCCAGTTATTTGTTAAGATTTCATTTTTCTTGAAAAAAAGAGTTAATCTATTCCCTGTCTTTTGGCAGGTTGCTGAGAGAGCCTTATTCTTGTGGAATAATGAACATTTGTTCGATATGATCTCCCAAAACCGTCAAGTGATTGTGCCAATCGTATACCCAGCTCTGGAGAGAAATGCACGTTTGCACTGGAACCAATCGGTTCTCAACGTTACTATGAATGTGAGAAAAATGTTCTTCGACATGGACGAGAGATTGCTTCTGTCTTGCCAGAGCAACTTCCAAGCGGACGAAGAGAAGCGAGCCGCGGCGGAGGAGCGTCGAAGGCTCACATGGGAGCAACTGGAGCGGAACGCTGACCCTGCGTTCCAACCAGCCAAAGCGTCCCCTTCCGCAGCCCCTCCGAGAATCCCCACCGTGACATGACATGGGTCCAAATATACTCCACCCCACCTTCCCTTGCTTCCTAGCTAGCTAGATGAAGTTGCTTGCTTCTCTGGGATACAGAAGGCGTTTTGTTACCTTTGTAAACCCCCACCCTTGCCACAAAGTCTGTAATTAATAGTTGTTGATTCGAAGACAATGGATTCTTGATTTTTTTTGGTTATTTTTGCGGCGAATTCTCGAGTAATGGGCATTGCTTTCTTGGCAAAATCTTGATCGAGATTTACCCCCCAGTGTTCTGTGAAGAGTGGGCGCTACTGACTTTGTATGTGAGGAGTGGCAATTTTGCAGCCATTTTTTTGTATGTGAAATTTCCGTTCTTTTTACAGTGTAATATAATGTCAGATTCACTTGTTTGTTTCTGAACAAAATGCCTTCTCTAACAACATATGCAAGTTACTGTACCTTTTGTTGAGATTTCACTTGTTTGTTTCTGAACAAAACACCTTCTCTAACAACATATGCAAGTTACTGTACCTTTTGTTGAGATTTCACTTGTTTGTTTCTGAACAAAACACCTTCTCTAACAACATATGCAAGTTACTGTACCTTTTGTTGAGATTTCACTTGTTTGTTTCTGAACAAAATGCCTTCTCTAACAACATGAACAATGTGGAGTAGATAGAGGAAGAAAACAGGAGTTGCTGGAATCTCATGAATATCCCTTTTGGCAGCTGTTGGGCTTAGGCTATCCACTTGCTCTATTCCTGTGCCTTTTCTATGCTCATGTGATCTCATGAAAAAAGAACATGACAAACACATTCTCAAAGGGTTACGTAAAGAAAACATCCATAGAACAAGCTATGTCATTCTCACCTGCACCTAAAGCTGAAATGGTATATCCAAATAAACCATAGATCCCCGCCAACTCTTCGCAGTTATCGCTTCGTGCGAGGCCTGATCAGCGATTGTTCTCAGGGTGGCATGTTGCAGGTGGAGCCTGAGCTTGAGTTTAGTTTTTTTTGGGAGGCTACTTGAGCTTTGAGCTGAGCTCCCTATAAGAGGAGCCTCAAGGCGCCAACCATGGATGCCATCTGACTGACCCCTTCCATCTTCTTCTTTGCTTGCTTTTGCTCTTGGCCTTCTCTTCTATCTTTGCTGCTGTTTCTGCTGCGAGACCTTCGAGTGCCTCTTGCTGCGGCTGATGTGAAATTTGCTCCTCGGCATGATCAAGATTTTAGTTTAATTAAATGTCTTGTGATTGTTTGCATGTATTTGTATAATGGGATCTTCTGATTATTTGCAATGCATTCTTGAGATTTTGTACATTACACAAACTGGGTCCCACTATCTTTATGTGGAGTAGGGCAACCACTTCAAGGTAGGTGCAAAACTGCCCAACTTTTAGAACATTTGGTAGATGAGTAGTTTTGTTGAGATTAAGCAGGATTTAATATTCCAGTTATCTTGTAATGTACTCCCTCTGGAAAGAAATATACGAGTGTTTAGATCACTAAAGTAGTGATTGCGCTCTTATATTTCTTTACAAAGGGAGTACCAATTAAATAAGCAAGTTCTGGTTAATTGAGGAGGTGATCTTATAAGCTCCATAAGATAAACTGATCAAATGGCCTATACAAATAAATAGTTTCGGCGAAACAATATTCTGGTAGAACCATTCCTCTTTCCGAATATTCGGTGTTACATCTGAATGGGATAACTACAACTGAATTTTTACATTAGATGTCTATACTTGGTGTGAAACACACTAATGCTAAATCAACAACCCCCAATATCACCGATCGTAAATAAATGAACGACACCACTATTCGAGATTACGTGCTCTAATTTACCAATCGTGTTCCTTCCTAGTTATCCTCTGTAATGTCGTGCTACCACTACAAGCCAAATAGACCTCAGAAAATGCATGTGCACACCAAGGCAGTAAGCAGACTCGTCAAGAAGATAGACACTACATTGACGCCGTTGTTGTCCAGTATATTCATTCCAGAAATCCTCGTTACTGTTGGACCATCTACTCCAACCACCTACAGCAGCATAATACAGCGCCAAACAAACAATCAAATTATGGCTCAAAGATGATTACGGTATTTAAACATCTACAATGCTTGGAGTGTAATACCTTCTTGCGAACGCGACAGTATCCGCTGTACTGAACTGTTGCGCCCAGTAATGAATCGATCAGGCTTCCACATAGGCCAGCAGCTGTAGCTAAGGGTATAACTAGCAGTTGCCTCCAAAATACATCAGAAGCACACTGGGTTGTTAAGAATCCTAGTAGCACAAATGCAAGCCCAATCGAGCATCCAGCTGCTGCTGCTGCAAGAAGTCCATCTATGGTTACCCCGCCATTGGTCCCCTTCCGCACCCTCTAACGAAGTTTCATGTCAAAACAAAAAGGTGAGAGTATATTCATACTGAAGTTCTGTTCAATCAGAAAAGAAGATTTGGTTCATACCTTGAATGTTGTGATAATTCGTGGTTCAGATTTGCTAAGTATGCCAAGCTCAGAAGACCATGTATCACCATTGCAGCAAGAGTAATGTCCAATAACACCACCAATAAGGGCAGTTACAAGACCCGACTCTTTTGAATCCAAGCATTTGTCTTCACCTCCAGTAATTAGTGCTATCAGGACTACCAAGATACTTGCGATACCACTGTTTGACAAGACTTGCTTCCTGCCAATAAGAGTGGTGCGGACCTGCATTAGAAAGATTCAGAAGGGAATTTTCTGAAGCTGAAAGACGTCTTATCTCAACAAAGGAGGTCATAATATTGATCGAATTTAGAAACATACAAACATAGGCATCTTCCGCATCTCATTAGATATGTTGAGTTTTTTTTCCACCTTCTTTATAAATATCTAGTCAAATCTCACAATTGGAGAACTCTCTGGGGAAGGTGTAACAGATTGCATCAAGTAGCAAATATTCATGCTTTTTAGTCGGTGTTCTAGCAAAAGTTCATTCATGGTTCAACTTGATGCAGGAACCAAAAATACAGCTACTGGGCTGAAAGAGAATAGACACACCTCAAGATAATATCGCCAAATTAAACCAACATAATTGAAGACCTCGTAAGTTCTCGACGTTCTCTACAGAAGAAGTTGCTTTTGTTCTAACTAAAGTTTCCTATTCACATGCAAACTGAACCACATGCTTCAGGTTTAAACTCTACAGAAGTAGAACCACACTAGCACTTCTGTAAAATGAATCCATGCAAATTAACACCGGTTTCTGTCTTTCACATAATCATCATATAAAATCCATTCTTCTCCACAAAAAGGCTCACACTGACATCAATACTACTCAGGCTCGCAATTCTTCTTTTCAACATTTGAATTACAAACGTTTTCCGCTCAACGGTGAATTCTCTTTTGACAGATATTATGTCATCGTGCTGCTCTATAATTGGAACCGAACTCATTTGAGTTTTCTATCCCATGGGCCATCATAAACCAGTTTTATCCATCGTACACATGTGGGAGTGGAGCAACGAAGTTGTTACTGAATCAAAGCACTACGAGTAGTACATAATCGAAAGCAAGCATCCCTAACAATACCAAGACCAGCTTCCCAAGATCTGCCCACATCCCCTCATCAGAGTATTAATTGGCAAAGATGATAAAAGAGAGAAACGGAAGGAGCGATCTGGGCTCACCAGTTGCGCTGCCCCCCCTCTTTGAACTCAGGATCAAGCGCACGCTTCCTCGCCTCGCCGGTCCTCGTCACCCTCGACGCCGTGAAGAAGAACACCAGGAGCAGCCCCGCGAACCTGCAGAGACGCGAGCCGAGATCCCCGTCACGAAGGAGTCCAACGAAAAAGGCAGAAGATCTTCTCCAGGCTAAGCGCGCGCCCTCTCACCTGTACCCGGCGCCGGTGTGGGCCACCATGGCCGGGACGCCCGCGAAGACGGCGGTGAAGTCGACGGACTTGCGCCGGACCGCGCGCGCCGCGATCGCGCCGCCCGCCGCGACGGCCACCGCCGCGCGGATCCACACGCCGCCGTTGACGCCGGCCGGATCCATCGCGGCGATCCTTCCTCTGCGCCCTCGGGATCCCCAATTGCTTTCTCGAGCTGGTCGTGGGGTCGATTTGGAGCTGCAGCGCGCGGGGCGAAGGCGAAGGTGGCTTGCTGCACTGTCTCTCGCGCTCGTGCTCGTGAGTCTCCTTGTGAGATTCCTTCAGGTTTAAGAGTTCATTCACAGGAGAAGATCGTTATGTTTTGGACTTTTTCCAGGAACCACCTTGACGTTGTTCCGAGTTGTAACCCATACCCATATTTTTCAGCAAGACTTGGACTTGGTACTGTTCCGAATAGGCCACAGAATGTCCTGTGGGATAGTAGGATTTTTACAAATTTCTTTATCATCAGGAACTACAGACCAATTTTATAATATAAACAGAAGAATCGGGTAAAAACACAGAAGAAGAAACAAGTCATAAAAAGGTTTGATTTACTGCAACAGTTTGCAGTTCAGAACATCTGCTGATTCCACAAATCCATGAGTAAAATCAAAAAATTCCATGGAAAATACACATGTTGTTTGCCTTGTTTCTGAACCCTTGACATTTTGCTAGCTAGCATCAGGTGAGAGGCAACTCAACTCAAGAGTGAAACGAACATGCTTAATAAAGAGTTAATAGGTCATCATCATCCTCATAAGATACCAGAGAGGGATTTAAGATGACCACTACTGCCTCCTTTTCAAAAGGTGATGATGATCATCAATACTACTATTATACTACCACCACTCTGCAGATTGGAGTACCCTAAAAAAACACAGTTTTGAAACTGGGCTAAAATCTTCCCCTGCCTCGACCTCGCCCTCGTCCCCTTCCCCGCCCGCGTCCTCGGAAATCTCTTCTCCCGCCACCCATTTCTTCAGGGCCGTTGAAGCTGAACATGTTCATCCGCAGGCGTTCGGCCTCTGAAGTCACGGGCATCGCCTGAAAGACATCACATAGCCATTTAATGAAACAATATTTCTGGACCGCCATTACTGGATGCTTTTTTAACAGGAAAGCGATATGAGATGGGAGTCGAAACTAACGTGGGAGTCTTCTAGATCTAGCTGTTCTTGGAGCTGCCTTGCCAGTTCCTCGTCTCGGCTGGTGTCTTGTATATGCCTTTCTGCTGCGGACACCGAACCGACTGCTTTTCTCCTCTCCCATTCATCGAGGGTAAAGACCGGGGTATCTTCCTGCTTGCTCCTGCCCTTGAATCGACCCCGACCAGGCCTATCTTCGGGCATAGCCATTTTCTGCAGTAGTTTCTGTGCAGCAGCTTGGTTCTGAACAGGGACAGCTTCGCTTACTGGGAATGCAAATGAAGAAGCTTCTGAGTTCTATCTGCACCCCAAAAATCATGCCCAGTAAATTTAAACAAAATGAAACTAGGGTTTTGGAGGCCAACCTTCTTTTGGTCTGATATCTGCAGTAGACTGTTTGGATTCAGCTTTGCTAATTGTATTCTCTCTGTTCATGTTACTTGAACCCTCATTCGTAGGTTTTGAACTGGAATTAACCGACACGTGGTCATGAGCAACTCCCAAGTTTCTACCCTTCTGGTCTGCTACGACATAAGATATAAGTCAGGGTGGCTCACAACTTACAGCTACATCACCAAAGGTTTTACAAAAATGTCGCTGCTCACGGCTAACATAGAGAAATCTTTTTCTGGAGGAAATAGTTCAGAACATCATAATCTTCCAAATATGTGGATTTCACAAATTGAGTCCAATACAAAATCCTACGCCTATTTACTTAAGATGCTATCTTTCCTGAAAGTACACAGCTACACGTCTACGCCTAATGACATCATTTTAGTGAACATACAAGAAGAAACAGAAAGAGAAGAAATATGATACGTTACCGGGGTATGCTTGCAACTGGAATGTCCTGTTTGGACGTGCTTCGATATCTAATTTCTCAAATGGTGGAGGCCCAACTCCATCGTCATCTTGTGATAACCTCAATACTGGGCGTGATAAGCCCGAGAATTTCTGGTTCATTTTCCATTCCTCATACAAAGATTGGACAGTTCCCCCGATGACGGTCACATTTTTTGCACCTAGGCACAATATGCCATGATTTACCGGAATCTTGTTCTCAAGACGAATCTATAGAGTGGAAAGAGAAAACGGAAAATGCATACAAAAGTCAATATTTAACACGTAGCCAAAGCACAAAAAATACAGATATTGTATGCTATTTTAAATGTTGCAAACTCGAACAGACTGTTGGACAGAGAACCAATGTGAATTAGTAATACTACATCCTAACCCAATCTCATGCTGCACCACACATCATTTCAAGTAGTTTATTTCACAACTGATCGCATAGAGCAGTATCTTGTTTTACAACGATTGGCTATGTTATATTCAATACTAGATGAGTGGAATAACTGAGCATTCTGCTTGGTAAGTACTCCGCATTTGCCAGGCTTGTCTCTAGTCTCTAATCCAAGTTGAATTGATAAGCAAAATTGAATAGCAGTCTAGGACGGCACATATACACGCTTATTAAACCAGGTACGTACGGTGACTGTGCATGTTGCCTCTGGTAGTATAAAAGAATGCCAACAGAAATTGCCGCTGCACGAGTAGAACCTTGAGACAGAAAATATGGTTAACTAACCTTTGTGCCTGGAGCTATCTCTTCTGTGATGAACGGGATAGGGGACAACTCAATGGCCACTGCTTCAGAAATACCATCAGTGAGGCCAAACCGCAGAAGGCGCCGTTGCTGCGGCTTATTAAAGGAGGCATCGACTCTGCTGCTATATATATCCCTTAGAGAAACTACCTGTATAAATTTCGAATGAAAAGGTTAACATAGAAAGTGGATCAAACACATCCCAGACAGCATATGCTCAAACACTAGTACAATGCAGACTAGGCCAAAATGAAAGCTAATAAGATCACTGTTTGACAAGCCAACACAGCTATTTCCTTCCAAGCCACGTAATTCATAAGTAAATGAGGTATTTCCCCGACTTGAAAACTAAGAACAAGTGTTGGGCATGGTGATTTCAGGCTTCAGCAGTGTACCTGCAGGACGATGGGGCCGTGGAGGTAGGAGAGCCGCTTCGTGGCCGTGGCGGCGGCGCGGTCGGGGAGGGACTTCCCGCCGAAGAGCCTCAGGTCCGTGTCGAGGAGGTCGGCCTCCAGGGCCTCCGGCGACGGGGAGGGGGAGGCGTGGAGGAGGGCCTGGATGGACTCGTCCAAGGTGTCACGGAAGCGCCACCCGCTCGCGGCGAGGGGCCGCAGGAGCGAATCCCCCTCGGGGAAGACCGACGAGCTTGACGCTTCCGCCGCCATCGCCGTCGGCGGGGTAAGCTCTACGGCGAGGTTTGGGTCACGGGTAGGACCGTAGGAACTTGGAAGTTCCAGAGGAGGCGCACTGACAATTTTGCTGTGGACAGAGAACCAAGGCAGGTTCCGGAAATCCGTAACCGCTCAAGGAAAGCGGGTGGTACTGAGAGCTAAACAACAAAGTTTTCTTTTTTCTAAAGCGAAACAGCAAAGTTATAGCCAAGAGAACAGCGACAACATGTTAAAAGAAGAAGAGAGTAGTGACAAAAAAAATTTATGACATAAAGAAAGTATACTCCAAAGTACGCGGAGTATACCATAAGATCGTCTCCAAGAACAAAGACAAGTGTCTAATTTGAAAATCTCTATTTATCCATGGAATGTTCGGACATGACCATAGACAGCAGAGGTTTGATCCTCATGTATTCGTCCTAGTAAAAACGCCCCTCCACCCATCTTACCTTTTTCAAACCCATATAGATCATACACATAGATCATTCAATAACAAATACTCCCTCCATTCCACAATGTAATGTTTCCTCTATCCCCGTGCTTCAACTTTGACCGTAAATTTAACTATCAAGACCGATTGCGGTGGGAGCAAAAATTATGTCAGTGAATTCGTATTTGAAAGAAGTTTTCAATTATATAATTTTTTCTCCCGCCGCAATTGATCTCGTTGGTTAAATTTATGGTCAAAGTTGGACCTCGAAAAGCGCGGACGCACTATATTCTGAAATGGAGGGAGTATAACACACAACAACTTAAAACAATTCAACAATTTAAACAAGCTAACATGATTGACGACAAATAAAATGTAACAATTTGTACATAGCCAATAAAATGAATGAATCAAGCGTTTTCTTTTTCCGCGGGTTGATGATCCATTCCTTAGCATCGGCATCCATGAGGCTTTTGTGTCGACTAACGTGATCCTCGTCTTCCCTCTTTTGATGCTTGACAATGGTGTCGCGGGCAGCCCCACAGGCTTTGCTGACCCAACATCCAAACAGGCGAGCGCCTAAGACTCGAGAGGAGAGGGCGCACATTGGGAGAGGGTATGTTTTGTTTGGGATGGTTTGGGGTGGTGGGCGCGCTCTAGCGCATCCGCACCTCCCTTTATGCGGAAAGGGCTGAACGCTATCATCTCCTTGACGGCTTGAGAGATCTGGAAGCACCAGAACAGAGCAATCTTCGACAACATTCGCCCATCCACACAATGCCTTCTCGACCTCATTCGAGATGAGGCACGGTTGTGGGCAAGTGCAGGAGCAACCGGAGTAGCCAACATCATTGACACTGGTTGATTAGCCTAGCTAGGGTTAAGCAGCCCCGTGGACAACCTCATTCCCAAACAAATGGAGATTTGGAAGGCCTGCTGGGCGGTGTTTCTTGTCCGGTCGCGACATAGGAGAATGGTTGGAGATATACTGCAATTTTGGCTATGAGAAAATTATGGCACCAACTACAACTAGAAAATAATTTAAAGACAAAAGGAGCAATGCTTCTTTCTTTTTCCTCCTATACACACAATCATCTCGTATGGTTGTGGAGTCAGGACAAATAAGGACAGTCCGTGATCGTGGAGGCAGTTCTTGATGCAGAGAGATCGAATATGCACAAAAACACAACTGTTTTGTGCATGTGAGATTCAAAGGAGAGATCTTTAAAGCTGACTGCTAGACACATTTTAAGAGATATATAAAAAATCAAATTACACAGGACACACGATGAACACAACATAAATAGCTAATCACAACACGCATGAACGGAAACACTAGGTTGATAGGCCAACACGATAAACCAGAGCGTCAAGGTCACAACAAAATGGTATAGCAAGTCCACACCACACCAGACCAGGCACGTCCATCATTGCTTCCCGCAATTACCTACAGCAACTAAACGACGACCAACGAACCAAAACACACCACCAACCAGAGAACCATGCCAGCGACAGATACGCCTGCGCAAAAGGAGTCGCCAGCCCTCATATGATCCAAGTGCTCATGACTTGGGAGCAGATCGGGAGCGCAGCCTGCTCGCGACGCAGTCAGGGCTTCTTGCTTCGACCCACTTCCTCTTCTTCTTCAACTCCGGCTTAGATGGAGTGACGCAGCCGACATCCTGGTGACATTCCAGGTTATCAAATGTCACCCCCGACTCGCTCCTGCCATCATCCTTGCAGACCACATCAGCAGTGATCTTCTTCCTCCTCGGGGCCTTGGCTTCATCCTTGACAGCTGCTGCCTTCTTCTTCATGTTTCTTCCTTCCTTCTGCTCAACTTCACCAGCATCATTCATCGTGTTGCTGCTCAGATCAGCATCCTGCTTGGCAACTGGTGCGTGCTCAGAGACCTCATCAGCAGATGGCAGCTCGTTTGAGGAGTCAGCTGAGCTTGAATCCCCTGAGTTTGCTCCTGCCCGATTTGTTGCAATGAGATAGTGTGCCACAGATTTGTACCCAAGCCTGACAACCTGCATCATAGAAAAACACCTGCTTGCTTAGCACTGTTCGAGCAATTAGCAACAAAAAAAGTATAACCCCAGTAAATGATTGTGACTTTTGGCTCTATTATGTTTCTTCCAACTTTGGTCATTTAAAAGTACAACTAACAGTCATGGAAACACTATCTCATTCCATTCTGAAAGCATATATGCTGTATATTACCTTCCGGTACGCATTACCAGTAGGGAACCATCCTCTCTTAGTTCTGCAGATGCTGCAATTGCAAATGCCACGGCAAACTGGACATGTCCAATTAGGATTGCTCTTAGCTTCCAGCACATTCTCACCATACCTGCATTAGTTATAAAATGTCAGTCCAATGAAAAATACACAGCCATATGCTAATCCTTCTGTTACAACATTGCAGTAACAAAATGGAGGTGAAATCTCACTATCAATTTGGAACCAGTGAGAATTTAGGGGGATTCAGTTCAATTCAGGATCAAAATTTCCCCAGCCCTCCCTGTTTTCATCCCACAAGCTTTCCAAATAATCAGAACTAGGACCTCAGATGGCATAACTTGAACACTATAAATCATATATGTTTCACAAACTGCAAGTCAGAATGTTTTCGTTTTTTTGTTCATCTAACTTGAATACTATCAACCTTTATGATGCAGATACAAACCCTATTACAAAACATCAATGTATGCATAATCATATATTACCAGACAGATTGGTAACAAACATTTCACAGAAGCATGCCTGCTCGCAGTAAATTAACAGAAAATTGTATGTTTCATTTGCGAATGTTCATGTTCAATTTTTTGAAAAAGAACTCACCTCATGTACAAACAATCTCCACAGAACTGCCCTTGGACAATCTGGCAATTACAGCATCTTGTATGATGACCCAGAGTTTTCTGGCTGTATCATGGAAGGATAATGCTTGTGTCAGGGTTAAGAAAAGATGACAAACAAAAACAAAGTTACTAAACACATCATGCATCCTCAAGAAAACTTCTCTGTTACACCACAAGCTGCGACTGCAATAGCTTCCAACACCATGTGTTGTTACCTTTTACATTCTCTTTACACTAAGAATATCAGACCCTTTTTACCACACACTATGTGTTATATGTTCATCCTAATGCTGCTATTTATGCTATAAGTTCAGCAAACTGCACATACAAGAACGACCTAGCAAAGGAACGTGCAGAAAAGTTACACCAATCCTAGAAGTTCTTGGGGGAAAACTTACCGGCACTGATGACAGGTTTGGCCCCTCACTTGATCATAGATGCGCTTCCCATCCTTGCCATAACCGTCCACAAAGAGAGTCCAGGGTGTGGCACATGTACCTAAAAGCTTCTCATGCTCTTCAGTGTAAACTTCTTCCTTGCACCCTTCCTCAATAGAGAAATGCCTTCCACCATCAAGACCCTTCTCCCTCTTTTCGCAAATTTCAACATATCTAACTGGCTCCACGCTCTTCAACCTAAATTGAACATGATCGCAAAAGAGTAAGATCCACATTAATGTCATGAAAGGTACGCCTGCGGTGAATGAATGTTGAGGATTGAAGGAAATGAATATCGAAAGTTAACAACCAACTAGCTTAAACTCAATCAACATAACTACAAGAATTCTTCTGTAGTATTGCCTAACTTAAACCGTTGAAAAAAAAGACGCCCCAAAACAACTTGATGTACTGTAAAAGGACTGCCACTATTGGATCTGAACTTGTGGCATGAACTGGACTGTAAATATCCCTTGAGAAATCAACCTATTCCAGGAAACTAAGTATTGGAGGTGCCAATTTTAGAAGGTAAGCATTGGATTCGAGGTGCCAACCTTAGAAGGTAAGCATTAAAATACTGCCAAAAGTAGTGGTCAGAATGAAACAAACGGTCAGGAAGGGGAATATATGGAAGTAAATAGCGGACAGAATACCGGATTCGGCGTTATACTAGCAAATTTATACAACATGAAAAAAAATGGCACATTCATACTGCAAAAGGGGAACGAAATCAGCATGTTCATACTTGATGATAGACGCACAAGAATTATAAGCTGCACAAGAAGAGCATTTGCAGTGGGATGAAAATGATGAACGCAAGAACAATAAGCTGTACAAGAAGTCCGTGGATTCCTTCCATAAACCGAACAGGAGAAGCTTGCCAAGAAGATAGATCCGCTGCAAACGAACCTGAGAGACCGGCGTGCCGGCATCGGGGAGGCGGTCCTGATCCTGGGAGCGGCGGCGTCGGGGGAGCCCGGCGTCTCCGGCCTCCG
>NW_024116956.1:0-9273 GCF_003073215.2 Triticum urartu
GGGGGGGCGCGCCTGCGGGGGCCACCATTCCTCCCTGGAGGGTGTCGGTGGTCTTCATTCCCCTCTTCCCTCCGTGTGCCGGGGGAAACCCTAGGATACGTCCGGGCAGCAGCGTCGTCGGCGTCGTTTCCTTCCTGGAGGTGCTGCTTGGTACACGGAGGATCGGAGCCTAGGATCGTGGTGGGTAGATTTTGGAGGGCGCAGCGGTTGTAGGTCATTCGCGTCTGTCGGGCTGCCGGTGTTGGCATTGTTTCTTTTTCTTTTTCTTTGGCTTGTTGTGCTGCTCGCCCCAGCGTTTGCTCTGTAATCGGTGTTGGTGCTTTGGAATACAAAGCGGGGGGAAACCCTTTTTCGGTATGTGGGAGCGAACGCTGCAGTTCTGCAACCTTCCATCCTTCCGATCGACAGAGCTGCACTGATTCTCTTTCTCTGTTGTTTTATACCTTGCACAACGGGTGCTTGCTGTTTCTTGTAATGCTCAGCCTAAAACTCTCCTATTATTTCTTCATCTATAATTCAATGAAAAGCTGCTCCGCCAGTCAAGGTCCCTCGTTGTTTCGCTCTGTTTAAGGTACAGTGATAATTCAATGAAAAGTTTATTTTTTATTTCATGTCCTCTTGTTGCTACAGGAAGTTGAACAGCAACAACACCTAGAATTTTAGGTGACTCACTAGCAACCATGGAATGTTCTCCTATTATGTATGTTTTGTCGGTCTCTTTTCCTTTTGCCTCCGTGGAGTCTCGAGATAATGATATGCCTGCATCAAATGGGCATAGATTTTAATATTTTTCATTATCAACGTGACCTAAATACTGAGATCGTGGATTACTATTTATCTATGGAAATATACGCCTCCACATCACCGAACATGTCTTACGATAATAAATTCTATATGGTTCTACAATATTGTCTATATCAGATTAATCTTTCATGGGATATTGGCATGCTGTGCCACACAACCCTTCAGTTTATTTGTCCACACTTAATATTGTTATAATGGTACTTTCAGGAATTTTTTATCCAGGTAAGCATATTTCTTTTTAGTACTGGTGGGTGCCCTCTTTCTAGACAAATAAGTATATCACACATTGTCTTGACGACATGGCATTCCCGAGTCCAGGTTGTAACTTTAAAGTTTGTTACCTTATTAAGTTAATGAAATTTCTATCCATTTTTCGTACAACGACAATTTTGCTTCCACCTACACACATTCATCTGTTTTTGGTCAGAAGATTGATTACCCAGTTCCTTTTCAGTTTTGTCGGTGCACTCCTACTTGGCAATCCAAGCTAATAGCCTGGATTTAGCTACTTATGCACAATGAAACTTCTACTTGGCAATACAAGCTAATTGCCTGGATTTAGCTACTCATGCAAAATGAAACTTCTAATTGGCAATCCAAGCTAATTGCATGGATTTAGCTACTTATCCACAACGAATGTAGCATGCATACGAAATGAAACAAGGGAAACTTAATTATGTTTACTATGTTATTGCCGAGTTATCTTTTTGTCAATATGTGGGCTATTTTATGCAACTTTCACCTATATATTTCATGTTTATATATATTTAATTATTTACTATGCAAGTCTATGTCATTCTATTGGAAAAAATGACGGACGCAGCAACGCGTGCAATTTTTATAGAAATTCCTGTGAGTGTTATTCTATCGTATGATAAAAATGAGGATCTTGCAAACATACAACCATCTCAACATGCATGTTTCGTGTCTATTTCTATGCAATTACCTAACTCAATGCCACAATGGATGGGTGCGGCAACGCGCGCCACCAATGATCTAGTTATCTTTTAAGCTTCAACACCAAATAGTAGGTGGAGCTATTCCAGGGGATGCGTAATGGCTCTTAGGGCACGTTTGGCATTGTGGTGGATTATAATAATCCTGTTTGCCCAACCAGCCTTTCTCTATTTGAACATTTGGTAGCTAACTCTTTCCTGTTTTCATGGTTATTTTTATGTAGCACCCGGTTATAAAATAAGTTCAGCATAACACGATTCAGCAAGTACAAGCTGAGCCTTATTGTCCTGTATCAGTTTATAGGCTGAGTTTATCCGCGATCATCTTGGACTTGTCCAATAACCTCACTTAGTTTTGCTTTATTATCTTGTGAGTCTAGTTACTAGTTGTAAGTGAGCTTATAATGTAAGTGTATGGCAGGGTCGAAGGGATTAAATTTGAACTGTTCATTAGGAGAAACCCCAAATGATATGTTTTCTTTTGGAGATTGTTGTTAGCTTTATACTGTTCTGTAAAACCTCCTAGCAGTTTTGTATAGTGCTCATGGTTATGTCAGCTAATCTTTGATTTGGTTATTGTTCATATCATACTGGTTTCAGTTGCTAACTTGCCTTGGTTCATGAATTATTGTTGAACTTTTAAACATTGTTCTCTGATTTTTCTGTTAGATTTTTAGGCCTCTTCATTTACTCTATACACTAAATTTGTATGTTGTAGACTGCATCATGTGACCTGTGATGACACCTTTGTAAAACAACTCCCAAGACTGATTGGCATATAGTGAATGCTGCAATTGCTCCCATTAATTGCCTGAGTCATGACCTCATGGCCATGTTAGTGTGCAGTTTATTTCTCTGTATTAGTTTGCTAACTGCTTCTAAATTCTCTATTTGAGAATCTTTTCACCTTTGCTTTGTTTTCAGCTGTCCAACATAACATATTTCGTGATCTATTTTGTGATTTGCTTGTATAAATGTATAATCATGCTAACACTTATAGTTGGGAATTGTAGTTCACATCATTGTTCTTTGCCTTTTTTTCTCCTCCTTTTCTCCCTAGGCACTTGGTGCTGTTCTGATTCTATGTGCTCAGTTTGGAATTTTAGTTCAATTCATCGTTTATTTCCATTTTTCTCCCTTTTCTCCCTAGGTTGTACTAATTTTTATACTTGGTACTTTAAGCATATCTTTGGAGAATTTTTTGGGAAGGCGATGAGTATCGAATACAGCTCTGCCCAACATTAAGTGACATAGATGAGAGGATTTAATTATATCTGATCTTCTTGTTTGTTCGGCCTGTGTGTGGTGTCTGTTTGTTCACTTCATTCTATTGTGTAGCCTTCTGGTTTGAGCTTTATGTTGTAAGAGTCAATTGTATGTTATTTTCTGTTCCACCTTGTTAGTTCTATCAGCTGAGATGATGAGAATATTAATCTCCGCATGTTTTCTTTGCACCAGTTCTCACTCAGGCAATGATAAACAAAGGCAAACAGCTCGATGCAGTCAAATTTATCCAAGCTCTTAATTTAGTGCACAAATATCCTTTATTGCCTATTCTTAGGTCATATGTGAATGATGCAAAAAATGCTGGGAACATGATCCGCATCAGGGGAGACGGTCCTGCCTCTCAGGTAGCTCTGCTGCCTTGAGTATCATCTATTATGAACATCATGTATTCATGGTCGTCTGAATTGTCGTTTCTTAAAATGCTTCGGCAGGATGCAGGTGATGCAAAAGAGCGGACATTGCTCGGAGCATTGCAGAAGTTCATTAAAGAACACAAACTAGAAGAGCTGCCTATTTTGGAAGAAGCTAACAACAGAATGACACTATTGGATCTGCAAAGTGCAGAGAGAAAGCGAGCAGCCAATGCTGCTGCTGCAGCTGCTCGTGAAGTAAGTAAGAACATTCTGGACTCCAGGAAGAGACCACAGCTTCCAGAGAGTGCTGTACAAGGTTCCTTAGGCCAGAACACCCGCCCGGTAGGAACATGGAGTCAGGAGCTCATGTTAAGGCAGAGCCTCCCTACAGCTGGAGTTGCAAATAAGTACCAAGCTGTTTCTAGCCATAACATAGTTCCAGCTACCGCTCATGATCCATTGCTTTCTGTTGGGAACCAGCGTCCCATTGGCATCCAGAATCAGACCCTGGCTGCTTCATCTGTTCAGACTCAGTACAGTGGCGGCGTGGCAGACTTCTATAATTTGGCGTCGATCAGACCAGGTGGTTTGAGTGTTCCAGGTGCCAGCGCATCATCAAGGTCAAAGCTCTATTCTGAAGACCCCCTTGCGTATGTCTCTCGAGCATCCGATAAGAAGGGTTCATCTTACAGTTATTCTTTGTCTAATATGTCGAAGTATAATCCGTAGATGATGCTACCTGACATCAAGCGTTGGTATGGATCGAGACCTGCTTAGATGCTAAATATAGTTGTATATATCTCTATTGATGTTTTAGTTGTCGTTATGTAATTAACAGTGTCAAACTTTGTCAATCTCGGACCAAAAAAAAAAACTGAATCAATGTCAAGCTTATTTTGGTGACTCAGTGTTGTGTTGCACCTGCACACTCTGCCGTACTTTTAGCTTGTTCTAAAGAGAACTTTGAGTGGGGTTTTTCTAATACTCAAACAACAACATTGTATCTATTTTTTGTTGCGTGAAACAACATTGTTTGTAACCTTGCAGCGACGGCATATGTTGTTTCAATGTGCAAACGCCAAGGAGCTGTGTAACTGATTGGTACTCAGATCACGCCATCATCATCGATGGAAGCAATGGCTATGCGAGATGGGCTAGTTTTTGCTAATTCTCTTGGTTTCCATCGGGTTCAAGCAGGATCTGATTCTCTAGATGTCATCAAATTTTGTACTGGACAGTCACGGTGGTGGGATGCTGCAGCAGCAATTTTGGCAGAGTGCGTTGATATGGCAACATATGTTAGAAAGGTCATGTTTAGTCATTATCCTCGAGCAGCTAACATGTGGCCCATGAGCTAAGTTAGTCTTTGTAATTAAGTTTGTAATAATTGGGTTGACGAGCATTCAGGCAGTATTGTCAACACACTTGTAGATGATGTAACCGTGATATAAGTTTAATAAAGCTAGCCATGGTGGCTTTCCTAAGGCATTATCATTGTTTGAGCATCTATTTAACATTCAACAGAAAATGACACTGGCTGCAGAACAAGTATTATGCACGATTTAAATTGTGAGTAAGACTAAAAAGGGCCAATTCTCACTTAGTTTAAAATATAGTTGAAGATGCAAACAATTACAACACTTACCAGGTAATGCAACAAGAATTGTAACTCGGGTTACTTTAGAACTGTAAAATTCATCATCAAGCGATACCTCCACTATCAAATTATATAGAACACCTATAAACTACTACCTAAATACAAGACGTTTTTTCAGTTCAATTTGAACTGCAAAAACGCCTTATATTTAGTTACGGAGGTAGTATAAATCAAATTCTTTGGAATTGTAAAAAATTAACAATACTAATTCTGGGAGAAGGTGAATAAATTAATACCATAAAAACATGAAAATAATTCCAGCAGTACTTCAATTCACAACAAATGTGAATTTGAACAGAAGGAGCCATAAAATGGGTAAATTTAGAATAATTTTTTTTCCGAAAAGAGGGGAAATGCCCTTGGCTCCGTATCGAGTATTTCTTGACTATATGCTAGTACAAGGGAATGGTATACAAGGGAACAATTAATATCATCCATGAACTCGAGACCAAAATGAGTGCCCCCTGCAACAAAATACCGGCAAAAAACCTCCTGCCAAAGTTTCCAGTATTAATCATAGCGCACTGTCCGACAGACAAAAATTCAAATGAAGACACAAGAAAATGACTGTAAAACAACAATTATGTTTATAAAACTGCAAATATTATCTAGTTACCTCAAAGTATTTGAATCTGGACACACAACAAAGTATGCTACAATGACAGACACAAACATACCCAAGCTCTGGTCGACCACCTTACAAAATCCTACACAGGAACGCTCGTACTGTTCGAACTACCAGCGGTTAATCTTGAGATGATGCCATCGTTGAACCATAAGGAGGTCATTCCTATCGGTTGTTGGTACTTGTGGTGGATTCAGAGGCAAATTACTCACAATGAACCAGTCCCACCTTGGAAATTTTCTGAAGCCAAACTTGAAGAGCCCTAGTAATCCTGATCACAAGGGGAGTAAACATGAACCCAAGTTCATCAAGGTAAATGTCGAAGCGTCATACCATGAAGACGAAGGTTCAGGCGCCACTGCCTTTGTCATACGCGACAAGAAGGGCTACTTCCTGGCTGCTCAATGCGAGTACGTCCCTATTGCTTTCGGATGCTATGATGATGGAAGCGATGAATATGTGAGATGGACTTTTCGCTAATTCTCTTGTCTCCATCAGGTTCAAGCAGAATCAGATTCTCTCGACGGGACAGTCATGGTGGTGGGATGCTGTAGCAACAACAAAGTTTGTAATAATTGGGTTGACCTTCCAGGCAGTATGGTACTTCTGGACGATGTAACTGTGATCTAAGTTCAATATAAGTACTTCCTCCGATCCATAATAAGTGTCGTAGTTTTGAACAAAGATCTAAACTAACACATTTATTTTGGATCGGAGGGAGTATTTAACACTCAATTAAAAATGAATTGACCTTCATTCAAATTTTAGTCAATTACAAGCTGACAGTTGTATGCAAGCAATTAACTTACACTGGCTGCAAAGTATTACACACAATTTACTTTGTGAGCAAGACTAAAAAGGGCTAAAAAAATGGGAAGATAGTTGGATCCCACAATCTCCATCCAGGAAGGTTATCTCTAGTAGAGGGAATCACCTCCTCTCTCGGGTGTCAGAGCTTATAGATCCAGTGTCAGATGACTGGGATTCAGGGTTGATAAACCAAACGTTTTGCAGTGTTGATGCTTAGAGAATTCTTGCAATCCCACTACCAGTATATGAAATGACAGACTTTTTAGCTTGGAGTTTTACTAAAACAGGTGGGTTTACTGTAAAATCAGCATATCACGCCGTCTGGGAGTCAAAATTTGGCCACAATTCGCAAGGTACGACGAGTTCTTCCTCGCCAACACCTACATGGGATTCGGTGTGGAACTTGAGAGCAACTAGTTAACGACCGCTCTTTCGGGAGCCTCGTAACGATCAGCGCCACTTGGCGTGCTCTTAGCCATTCGCCACGTGTCGCGCTTTGGGCGCTCCCTTCGAATTTTGTTTTTTTAATTTTTTAAACGGGTTTTTTCGACGTTTTTGCGCGAAAAAACGCGTTTTTTTTCTTTCGCGAGAGTCACGGCCGTGCCTCTCGAAAATGAAAAAAAAACGTGTTTTCTATTTTTTTTCTTCCGCGAGAGGCACGGGTGTGCTTTCGCGAGTCACAGTCATGCCTCTCGGAAACGAAAAAAATGCGTTTTCTATTTTTTTTCTTTCGCGGGAGTCACGGTTTTGCTTCCGCGAGAGGCACGGTTGTGCTTTCACAAGAGGCACAATTGTGCTTTCACGAGAGTCACGGCCGTGCCTCCTCATGGAAAAAAACATGTTCTCTTTTTTTTTCCTTTCGCGAGAGTCACGGTTTTGCTTTAGCTAGAGGCACGGTTGTGATTTCGTGAGAGGCACGGGTGTGCCTCTTTCGGAAAGGGAAAAAACCCGTACTCCCGGTTTGTTTTTTTCGTCCGGTTTTTTTCGTGAAAGAAAAGTTCATCAAAACCTATCAACATGGGATCTAGTTTTGAAGATCTCGACGCGAGGAATTCAACGGTGAAAGCGGTTCGAGATTTGGACGCACGGTTTGAGAGATAAAACATTTTGAATAAACGGATCTACGAAAAAAGGGAAAACTCCCGAGTTGCGACAAGTGGCGCGCTGCATGGGCGCCACTTGTCGCAACCAGGGGAATTGGACTGATCTTTGCAACGAGTACTCCTCAATTAGTGATTTCGAACTTGTCTAGTATGCAACCAAGGACCGGAGAGTATCCGTCATCTGCTATTTGAATGTCCAGTTGCGGTTCAGGTTTGGAAACTCCTTGGAGTGTGGGATGTTATACAGAGGGGATTGGCGATGAACACATGTGGGGAGGTTGTGTTGGATTTTCTTCTCAGTCTACCGGACGATCATATCCATGTACTAGGATTGCCGAGACTGCGAGAAACGGTGGCTACATGCGCTGCATGTGCGCCACTTGTCGCAACCAGGGGAATTGGACTGATCTTTGCAACGAGTACTCCTCAATTAGTGATTTCGAACTTGTCTAGTATGCAACCAAGGACCGGAGAGTATCCGTCATCTGCTATTTGAATGTCCAGTTGCGGTTCAGGTTTGGAAACTCCTTGGAGTGTGGGATGTTATACAGAGGGGATTGGCGATGAACACATGTGGGGAGGTTGTGTTGGATTTTCTTCTCAGTCTACCGGACGATCATATCCATGTACTAGGATTGCCGAGACTGCGAGAAACGGTGGCTACATGATGTTGGTATATGTGGTGGGAAAGGAGGAAAATTACATACGGAGGTGATCCACAAACGGCGCCACAGATCAACCTTGCTGTACGTTCCGTGGCAGAGAACTTCATAGCAGCGAATTCCCCACGGCCAAGAGTTCGTTTGGGAGGTTGGATGAGAAAGTACTTGAAGGTTCAGTAGGTGCTGTCATTAGAGACCACAAAAGCAAGTTTATAGCTGCTGCGAATGAGAAACTTGGACTCTGTTATAATGCTTTTACCGCAGAAGCAATTGCAATCAGATTCGGCCTAAATCTTGCTCGCACAACCGGATGTAGCAAAGTTAAAGTAAATTCAGATAATGTGGAGGTGATCGCAGCGCTCAGAGAGGGCTATTCATCTTCGGTGGCCAGTGCGATTTTTGATGATTGTTACTTCATGTCTTTAGATTCCAATCACATTATTTATGAGCATTGTTTTAGAGAGAACAATAAGGTAGCACACAAATTAGCTAGTCTAAATAGATCCAATCCTCCTAATGTATGGATGGATGTTGCCCCGATGGCTGTCATCCGATTGTCTCAGATGCTACAATTGTAGCCAATTAATAAAGGAGATGCTTATAAAAAAAAGGCTAATTCTCACTTAGTTGAAAACATAGTTGAAGATGCAAACATTTACAGCATTACAGGGTAATGCAACAAGAATTGTAATTTATCAGCAATACCTCCTCAAGTTCTTTGGAACTGTAAAAATTATATAGTACTTACAAACTAACAATACTAATTCTGGGAGAAGAAGAATGGATCATAAAGAAATACAAGGCAAGCATGGAAATAATTTCAGTAGTACTTAAATTTGCAACTAATATAAATTCTAACAACAAAAATAGAGAGCTAGCAAGAATGAACCATAAATGAGTAATTTAGAATGATTAATTCAAAGAAACCAAACATAGACAAAAATAACAACATGAAAAATGAGTGCCCCCCTGCAATAAAATATCGGCCCAGACTCAAGAAGAAAAGGCCTCCTGCT